>NC_084820.1:22846806-23052878 GCF_958449725.1 Rosa rugosa | reverse complement strand
AAACCCATTCAATTAAGCTCTTTCATTTTTATCTTCAAACCAGCTTCACCTCAAATCAATCCTTCATGCCAAATGGTACCTCAATTATGTTCAACAATTGATTTGAATCAAAGTTTCTTTTATAATTTTCAGAAGTATAACAACTCATAATTTCTTTTTCCTTCTCTTCCAACCTTAAACCCTAATTTGTGCAGCAAATGAAAGAAACTAATGGTTTAGTAATTGGGAACCAAATCTTCTTTCCAAGCCTTCATATACGTATGAATTTACAAGATTCTATTTTTCTAGACTTTTTCAATCTGGGTTCAAAGGACTTTAGGTTTTTTTTTTTTTTCCCCCAATGAAGCTCAAAGAACTTTAGTAGTATTAGAAGTTTTCATCTTCAACCTCTTTTTTCTGTATATTTTTATTTTTATTTGCTTCAATAAGTTGATGACGTTATCAATGATCAAAAATGACATCTTTGATAACTTCCAAGCTCATATTGTTGGAAAAGAACAAGTTGCTACAAGGCAATTCTAAAATTCTTGGCTTATATAGTGATTATCCTTCTAAAATTCAAAAAAAGAAAATATTGATTATCATTCTTGATCGTTTGCTCCATGTTTTAGTTTAGCTCTTTCAGATTCTTTCGTTTGCCTTGCCCTTTTAGTGATGTTCTAGCCCAATTCTTTGGCTAAGGAAAAATTGGTAGGGAGATAATTCTAATTTTGGTTTAAGGCTTTAAGCTAAGGGTATTTTAGGGAGTTTAGAGAGGTGTAGTTAGCATTTTGTGTACTTGAAAAAGTAATTTGGAGGTCTAATAAGTAGAGAGGTCTAAATACTGATTTTGGAGGTATGAATAGAAACACCCAAAGAGAAAAGAGAAAAGAGAAAAGAGAAAAGAGAAAAGAAAAAAGAAAAAAAGAGAAAAAAAAAAAAGAAACAGGCCCCCCGGCCCAGAAGAAAAAAAAAGAGCTGATGAGCCTTATGAAAAGAGCCAACCCAATTCAAAAAAAAAAAAAAAAAAAAAAGCAGGCCAAGAAAAAGAAAGGGTTCTTGACCCATAGCACCAAAATTGGCCAAACTTATCCCAATTACCCCAGCAACAAATTTTTATTCTCATTTACCCTATTTAAAACAAAATGACATTTTTACCCTTGATTTAATTAATAAACTACATTTTATCCTCTCTCTCTCCCCTAGCACGATTCTCTCTCTCTCTCTAATCTCCCTCCGATCTCCACCTCTGGCGCAGCGTCGAATTCCGACATCACGATCTTGGACGACATGGCGGCGATAGTCCACACCTGAAGTGTTGAGAACCTATTCACAGCAAACTCACACATGAACCTATTCACATCAAACATCTCTAACATGAAGCTCCAGTCAAAGCTACCGGAGTCGAACTCCGTCTCGATGCAGAGCCTCGCGGTGGAGCTTACCGGCTACACGTCGGAGCTTCTGCAACTCGTCAACAACGTCGTCGGCGCTGGAAATTCCGTCAACGGCGGCGGGGCCTTCAGGAAGTACTGCACCGATCTGGATGATTCGAATTTCAGAGGGCTCGCATTTCCATCCTTGGATGATTCGACTTCTTCTTCGTGCTCCACAGAGCTGTGGGTTTCCGATTTGGTCATCGTTGTGCGTGGCTCCGTGAAGCCGGTTGGATCCCTCAGTTGCACTCAACTTCCGACCCGATTTCTGGGTTTGCTCCGATTTGGTGCCCAGAGTATTTTCTGGGTGGCCAGATCAATTTTTTTTTTTTTTAGTAAACTGTGGGTAGAGGCCAAGAATGAAAGGGGAAAAAGAAAGTTTTATACAATTTGGTCTTGTTCTATGCATGCACAACTTTGAAAAGAATTCCATCATCTAATTTTGACTTGTTTTTTTTTACACAATCTGTTCTTTTTTTAGAATAAATTATACAATCTGTTCTTTTCTTCTTCTTTTTTTGGTAAAATGAGAGTAGAATGCCCTCAAGGAAAAAGAAAAGGGAAAAAAAACGTTTTATTGGGGTACAATAGACGTCTATTGGGGGGCAATAGACGTTTTAAATTGATGTAATCTCTAGTTTTTTTGTTTAATCAAAGTTTTATTTGTGTAATTTTAGGAAGATTAGTTCCCATTTCAGTAATCGAAACATCTATTAGGGGGCAATAGACCTTCTATTGGGGGGCAATAGACTATTGGGGCCAATAGACGTCTATTAGGGGGCAATAGACGTCTATTGGGGGGCAATAGAGGTCTATTACCTCTCTATTGGGGCCATAAACCTTTTCGGTGAGGTTTTCATAAAAGTCCGGCGAGCGGCGGCCGGCGACCGGTGACCGGAATCCGGCGAAAGTTGGCCGGATTCCAGCGGCCGGTGACCGGATTCCGGTGACCGGTGACGGGGCTCCGGCGAAGTCTCCTATGGTTTCTCTCTGTTCCATTTTTTTTTCTCTCTCTCTAAGTAACAAAAGGGTGAGGGTAAAATGGTATTAAAAAATATAAAAAACAAAAAAAAAAAATCTTAATGGGGTATTAGGGAAGACCTCCTTAGAGTGTTTTGGGTAAGAGAGAATTTAAAAAACTTAATGGGGTAAGTGGGAAAAAATCTCTAAAAATGGTGTAAATGGACAAAAACCCAAAAAGAAAACAACAAGGCCCATGCATGGCCCATTGCTGAAAAGAGAGAGGAATCAGCCCAGATTTTTTCAAGCCGAAAAACATCGCTACGCACGCCTGCATCAACACGCGCGTGCGCTAGGATTGTTTTATTTTCTCGAAACCAAAGTATGTTCTCTTTTATTTATTTAATTTGTTCTCTTTTATTTATTTAATTTCATACTATGGTATATTTAATTATTTATAATTAAATTTTTTTTGAGCATGCTATATTATTGCTTATTATATATGTGATATATATTCATGGAATCTAAAACATGTGAATTTCATTTATGTTTACTATTTTTAAGCATGCCTTATATTTTATTGTTTATGTTTTTATTATGAAATTTTGAGCACGTTTTTTTTATTTACACTTATATAAATTATGCCTACGCATGCTTTGTATTATGCTATTGTTTACATTTTATTTTATGCATGATATATTATTCCTATTATTATGTGTAGTATATAATTTGTTGTATATTTGTGAAATTTGAGCATGCCATGTAATTTATTTTTATATATGCTATGTTTTATCCTTTATTAAGTGCTATAGTTATTCCTTATTTAGAATGCTATACATATAAATTCCGTTTTGCCATGATAATGAAAATTCATGTGCATTATACATACACACTTACCGTGATAAAGCATTTTCACATAGCATCGAAAAATGTGACCATTACGAATCTTGGTCTTGAAATCTAATTCATATGTTTGGAAAATAATTCACGTGGATGTCTTTATGACTACATAATTTATTTCTTCTCTCTTGTTTATGTAGATGGTTGATCCAACTCGACCTGAATTTGACATTTTGGACTCAGAAGGACTTGAGTACCACCGTTGGGTTTCCGATGTAGAAACTGCCTTTGTGGCAAAAGACTACACTGCCACCATCAAAACTCCCACTGACCCCAAAGACGATGGACCGTTTGACAAGGTGAAAGGAAATGCCTTAATGTTTCTATGGCGACATATAGATCCTAGCCTACGCTGGGAGTACCTTCAGTTGAAGACACCCAAAGAACTGTGGGATGCCCTTAAGGGACGTTTTGGGAACATTCATGACACCTTGCTCCCAAAACTGACCGTTCAGTGGAATGAAATCCGCTTGCTTGACTACAAAAGGGTCAATGACTTCAATAAAGACATGTTGCGCCTAAAGACACATCTAAATTTCTGTGGAAAGGAACTCACAAAAGATGATATGGTCCAGAAGACTCTTTCTACTTTTCCTACTTCAGCACTTATACTAGCGAACCAGTATAGGCTGGAGTATGACAACAAAAGAATCACAACCTTCAATAAGCTGATCAACCTACTGCAAGTGGCTGAGAGGCATAATGAGGTTCTTTTGAACAACAATGCCAGGCCTGTTGGGACAAAGAAAATTCCTGAGGCTAATTATGGAAAAGTGAAAAGTGGAAAGAACTCCAATGCAAAGGGGGTTGGACGTGCTGATCCCTACCCACATGGAAACAATGCACCACGTGGCAAGGGACGTGGGGGTCGTGGTATGGGCCGTGGAGGCCCTCCCAATGTATGGTGCAGAGATGGTGGTGCTGGCCCTAGTGGTCATGGAAACAAGGTGCAAAGGGCACCTAAGAACCCTTCAGTCAAACATGATAGAGTTGGCAATGAACCATGCTATAGGTGTGGAGTCATTGGGCATTGGTACAAGAACTGCCAAGCAAGCAACAAAGTAGCAGCCAATTACAAGAGGTATAGGGAGTCTAAAAAACAAGAGGCTCACTATATGGAAGAAGGAGGCCATGACCCAGACGTCAACCTCACAATTGCAGACTTTAATGGCAACAAGGAACTTGCTCAGTCAATCGATGCCCCAGATTTTCACTAATCTGCTTTATTTATTTTATTTTCCAAAAACAGTTGTGAAGGCATAATGCCTCATTTTTAAGTAGACTATTACTTGGTCTTAAAGTTTATTTCAATAATGGTTTGATGAATTAGATTTCTGAACAAGACCTTGATTTGATTATCGTTGGCTTATTAATAAATTTTGGATTTTATTCTGAAGCATTGAATTTATTCAATTTTTTATTTACTACACGTATTTACATGGTTCGAAATAGCACTATAAAGATGTAAAGCAATACATCTAGAGAAAAAAATTATTAGAATGAAAAGATTATCATTCTACTAAAATAGAAATACTCTAAAGAATATGAGATATATTTTCTAAATTAATTAATAATACCTCCCATTTATTTGTAGGAATGAATCGAGGAGAACTTGAGTGCTTAGTTGATAGTGGGACTACCCACACCATATTAAGGAATAGGCAATTATTCATTGAATTAATGGCCTATAATTTCTCTGTGACTACGATGATTGGATCATCACAAGTAATAAAAGGGTGAGGAACTGCCAAATATTTGTTGCCTAATGGCACAATATTTAATGTCACAGACGCTCTGTATGCACCAAGAGCTAATCGAACCTTGTTAAGTTTCAAAGATATTCGTGCCAACGGTTATCATATAGAAACTCGCTGTGAGAATGGAACTGAATACATTTATATTACCTCTAATGAATGTGGAAGGAAACACATTTTAGAGAAACTAATGAGTCAATCTAGTGGACTGTACCTCACTACTATTCGGATAATTGAATCCTATGTTGTCACCAACAATGAAATGTGGGACACTGACTCATACAGGCTTTGGCATGACCACCTAGGGCACCCTGGTCGTGACCTGATGATCCGTATTTTAAAGAACTCACACGGACATCCCTTCTTTCGAGTGAAAAATAAAATGGAACAAAAATCTGTCACACTGCAAGGTGTCGGTCCTAGTACTACTCAAATGCAGCCATTGCCTTCTTACGTACCAGAAGCACTTCCTCCCTCCCATTATGCCTCATTGACTATTTCAAAGGCACATCACTCGTTTTGCAAAGCCTGCTCTTTAGCAAAAACAGGTTCGAGACCTTCCTATGCTAAAGATACAAAACAAAACATTCCATTCTTACAAAGGATACAAGGAGATATATGTGGACCTATCCATCCAGAATGCGGACCATTCAAGTACTTTATGGTTTTGGTGGATGTTTCGACACGCTGGTCACATATCGCTTTATTGTCCACAAGAAATGCTACATTTGCAAAACGCCTAGCACAGATTATACGTTTAAGGGCTCACCACCCTGATCACCCTATCAAGTCTATAAGGCTTGATAATGCTGGAGAGTTTACATCAAAAGCATTTGATGAATATTGCATGTCTATTGGGATCCATGTAGAGCATCCTGTACCCCATGTGCATACACAAAATGGTCTCGCAAAAGCCACCATCAAAAGGCTACAGATGGTGGCTAGGGCACTGGTTATGCGCACCAACTTGCCTATATCTGCCTGGGGTTATGCAATATTGCTCGTAGCTTTACTTATTCGTTTCAGACCCACTGCTAGCCAACCATTTTCTGCGTACCAGTTGGTAACTGGATATAAGCCTGACATTTCACACTTACGCATATTTGGTTGCGCAGTATATGTGCCTATTGCGCCCCCACAGCGCACCAAAATGGGTCCCCAGAGACGATTAAGTATTTATGTTGGATACGAATCCCCAATAATTATCCGCTACTTGGAACCCTTGATAGGAGATCTCTTTACCGCTAGATTTGCGGATTTTCCAAGGGAACGACAGGAATTGTCGTGGTTTGTCCCCACTTTGTCTCATTTTGATCCCCGCACTTCTCAATGTGAAAGTGAAGTGAAAAGAATAATCAATCTTCAGAACGTAGCAGATTCAATACCTGATGTGTTTACTGATATCGCAAAAGTGACGAGATCACATATACCAGCTGCAAACGTGCCTGCAAGGTTAGAAATCCCCAACAAGGGGCACAGCGCCGCAGATAGAGGCGCTGCAACCACACTTAGTGGAGGTGTGGTTGAGGCCGTGGCTCTGCAAAGGAAGAGGGGGAGGCCACTTGGTTCGATTGACACTCACCTAAGGAAGAAGAGGGCGAGTAAGGCACAAACCGATCCATTAATCATCAATGTAGAGAATCCCTCTCATGAGATTGTCTCTGATTATAGTTATGTCTATGAATCAACACTGGAGGACGCTTCGATGTTTGAAATGATTCCAGAGAACAAAGAAATCTCAATGGATTATGAGAGTGCGTATGAGTTGATAGAAAGATCTTCCATACACATTGATGATGTATTTGCATACACTGTTGCTCAAGAAATCATAGAGCACGATGATATCGAACCACGCTTTGTTGCAGAATGTCAACAAAGAGCAGATTGGCCTAAATGGAAAGAAGCAATCGAAGCAAAACTAGATTCTCTGGCAAAGAGACAGGTATTTGGTCTGGTAGTGCTAACCACACCAAGTGTAAAACCTGTAGGACATAAATGGGTCTTTGTCAGAAAGCGTAATGAGAATAATGAAGTCCTGAGGTACAAGGCTCGCCTTGTGGCACAAGGTTTCTCACAACACCCTGGAATTGATTACGAGGAGACATACTCTCCCGTGATGGACGTTATAACGTTCCGCTACTTAGTTAGCTTGGTAGTTTCCGAAGGACTGGAAATGCAGCTCATGGATGTGGTTACTGCATATCTCTATGGGGATCTTGATTCAGAGATATATATGAAAGTGCCTAATGGCCTTACATTACCCAAGTCAAGTGACTCTAAACCAAGGAGTGCGTTTGCAATTAGGTTGAAACGCTCACTTTACGGATTGAAACAATCCGGGCGGATGTGGTATACCCGTCTAAGTGACTACTTGATTGGGAAGGGATATAAGAACGATGAATTGTGCCCCTGCGTATTCATAAAGAAAACAAGTTTCGAATTTGCAATTGTAGCTGTATATGTCGATGATATGAACATAATAGGTACTCTTGATGAAATAAGAGAAACTGCGAGCTACTTGAAATCTGAATTTGAGATGAAGGATTTTGGGAAAACTCGATTCTGTCTAGGCCTTGAACTAGAACACTGAGTTTTTGGAATACTAATCCACCAGTCTGCATATGTCCAAAAGATGTTCAGGCGATTTAACATGGACAAAGCGCATCCTGCTAGCACTCCCATGATCAGTCGAAGTTTGGATGCAAAGAAAGATTCATTTCGTCCAAAGGAAGATGACAAAGAGGTGTTAGGAGCTGAAATTCCCTATCTAAGTGCAATAGGCGCATTATTATACTTAGCCCAATGTACTCAACCAGACATTGCATTCTCAGTGAACTTGTTACCTAGATTTAGCTCAGCGCCAACGCAGCGTCACTGGAATGGTATCAAGAACATTTTTCAATACCTAAAAGGAACCATTGACTTGGGACTATTCTTTCCCTACAGAGAGACAAGAGGGACCGCAGATGGAACTGCTATCCCTAAAGGAAATGTTGATGGCGAAAGTGCCACTCACTACACCGAAACGCCAAATGGAGTTTTGGTTGGTTTTGCTGATGCTGGGTACCTCTCTGACCCACATAAAGGTCGTTCCCAAACTGGTTATGTATTTACCATTGGAAACACGGCGATATCTTGGAGATCAACCAAGCAAACCCTTGTGGCTACCTCCTCGAACCACTCAGAGATCATTGCTCTACATGAGGCGGTTCGTGAGTGTATATGGTTAAGAGCTATTATTACACATATTCGAGGGACTAGTGGTTTGAGTTCTACCACTGAAGAGCCTACTTGCATTTATGAAGATAATGCAGTTTGCATCGAACAGATGAAGCTAGGATATATCAAGGGTGATAATACAAAACACATATCGCCAAAGTTTTTCTACAATCAGCAACAACAGGCTCTCCTCAAGATTCAAGTGAATCAAGTAAGGTCTGAGGAGAATGTGGCAGCAGATTTGTTCCCCAAATCATTGCCTAAGGCCACATTTGAGAAACATGTGAAAAACATAGTGTTTGGACCCAAAATGAACATTTTGGCCTGACAAGGCACGTCTTGGAGAAATTGAGCCAATGTCAGTGGCTCAAGCTATATATTGTCGACAAGTTCGAAATATATATTTAGAGGCTAAATAAAGCCTATTATGGAAGAATGGAAGCATGTAAACATGAAAAGTCAACTTTAGCACATTTTCCTACTTCGGCTAGGAGAAACCGAGCTAAACAAAGAAGGAGGGGCGGCCGCCTGACCAAATGAACTTGAAATGAGCTGAAACTCTGCTCTAGACAGCCCAAGGATCATTTCTTATGAAGAGTGCAAGAGCTTTTTTTGAGTGGAAGGCCTTCAAAAAATCAGCCCAATTTTCTACAGAAGCAAAACTGGAAAACTGGACCTGTAAGAGGTCCAGCAGCATTTTCGGCCCAACCACATGGAATAAAAATCTGAAAATTTGTCAGGATGATCTACACTCATAGTGGAACATTTCATATGAAGAAGTCGAAGGCATATAATGAAGTCTTGTTGGAGAAATAATTGAAGGAATAAAAGGGCAGAAACTGACCTAAAACCAGCTCAATATTCACATGTTCATGTTTCCTACCCACATGAAGAAAGCTAGATGCTTTTCTCTTTTTCCTTGGATATATTTTTCTTCTACAATCTCTTTAATAGATCATCACCACTTCCATGTTGCTACACCTTCATGCTTTGCTTTCATTCCATCTTTTCTCTATCTTTTCCATATTTTACAAGTGAACTTAGATCTACTTTCATTATTTTTCTTCCACTCATCATTTCACTCTTCTTTTTCTTCCCTATATAAACACCTTCTCCTCTCATTCTAAGACACCGATTCACATACAACAACAACATCTCTAAGATGATCTAAGTTCTCTCTAGAGCAAACCTCTCTAAGAGCAACTCCTCTCCTTCTCTTTCTCTTACCGGTGATCACACTCCTAGTCCTAGTCTTCTCAGAAGCCGACTTTCAGTGCCACCAAACCCTCTGTCAACGTGCTTCGGTCCTAGTCTCCTCGGGAGCCGACGGTAGTGCCGCGACCACAACGGTTACAGAACCAGCCAAGCAAGGGTAACGCCCTAGCAACCCAGCCAAGCTAATGTCACGCTTTAGCAAGTTCTCCTCACTTCCCAGTGGTTCTCGCTCTGCTCGATCTACAACATCGAGTATCGATTGTGATTTTCAAGAAGCTCAGCAAAAGTCCTCGCCACGAGACACAAAGAATCCCGCGACGAGGTTGGTGCTCTCCTCGTCTACAATCGCTCAACAGAAGTCAGGTCAAGGGACACCCCCGACGACCGCACCCGAACGGTGCTGGCACGCCCGCGCAAGAAAAGAGATTGTTGACCAGCTGCAGCAAAATTGGAGCCAAACATTTTGGCACGCCCAGTGGGACTACATCAGAAGTTTTTTCTCTTGAAGCACATTCAACCACCGGGCTTCAAAACAAACATTTTGGCACGCCCAGTGGGACAAACTGTGAGCTGTAAATCACACCACTATTAAGAAGTTGAGGTTAGTAAGGGGTTGTGAATCATAACGGAATAGGTGAAGTCTCTTTTGTTAATATTGACCTAAACTCCTTATTGGTGCCTAGTTCAGGTCCCTTAAGGTTAAGGGCGGTTTTTATTAACACTTGTTGAACTGTCTTCACACTTATGATCTTTCTCATCTTAGTAAGAATAGCCTATGTGAAATGGTGTCTAGAAAGGGGACAACGTTCATAACAGGTTATTGAATCCAGAAGTGCGTACAAATGGGCCTAAACCACTATGTGGGAGTAGTTCATGCCAAAATGGATTCTGCCTCTTTTGTTCGCCCTCCCCCATCTGGCCATTTCAGTAAGGTTGCCCAAAGGATTTGAAAGAAAATTTGTGTCTAGGCGACTATACTTGGGCCGCACGTCTAAACCTTGATTCACAGTGTCTTATTGAATTCAGCTACTTTCAATTCAGACTTCCAGAAGCCATTGGGAAGTCAAGCGCAAACCCTTATCAAAAGGTTTACGTTAACTGCCCGAAACATAAGACCTCCAGTTACAGACCGCACTTGCGTGCAGACTGTCGTGGTCTTTCTGAAGAACAAGTAATCCAAAGATTTTCTCCCCACCCTCCATCAACAGAGATGTCAACCGAACGAGGAGGAAATCAACATCCTACTACTGAAGGCGAGAAAGTTCCCACCGCCCAGCCTAATCAGGCTGACGATACGTCTAGCATCACCCAGGTAGCCGCGAGCGCAGTTACAACTATTGACTTTGTGCCTATTCTCGTTCCAGAAAATGCGACCATAGAAGAGCGGCTTGACATCCTTCAACAGAATTCTTCTGCATACCATGAGAAGATGAAAAAAGCCCTTGCGGAGGACCGTCGACGGCTTGATGAGTTCACGATCTCGGTCAAGAGGCTTGAGCTAGGGGCACAACAAACACAAGGGCAATTGGATGGCATGAACCAAAAAATACAGAAGAACCACGAAGAGCTGTTGGTCGCAAGCAAACACATCGCTTCAGAAGTCGCCGCGATTCGCAAAGAAGGATCCAACGTCGCGACCCAGGTGGCCATGCAGAAGGCTGACCTCGATCAGGCCAGAGAGGTTCTACATAAAACACTGGGAGATCCTAGCGCCATTCTGGGCTCTCTAGGTCAGTCCCCCATATCTGGCAAGTACATACCACCAAATGCTCGAGAAAAAGCAAACGGCGGCAGTACAACCACATCCGCTACTGCCGCATCAGTCAGAGGTAAAGAGACTACTCTGGCAACGGGTGGGAAGAACAACGCCGCGTCATCAGTCACCCAAGGAACCAGGACTTTGAAAATCAATGAAGGGGCCTTTGTTGATCATAGCCTGTTTCCACAATATGACAGTGACGGAGTTGAATACGTGCACCACGATCCACCTCCAGCAAACCATTATGGTACCGACAGAGTTAAAAGTCCAGCGAAGGTCACCACAACCACAAAGGGTCAGCCAGCAGTGGGTTTTACGTCACAGACGTCAACCCTACACAAAGTGACCCATGGAGGCGGCATATCTTTGGTTAATCAGGCTTCACAGGCGCCACCGCTGATCTGGCCAGTTGATGATACAGTGGTTCACCCACCTCCTCCTGATCCTAGATATATAAGGAGAGAGGAGGTAGAAGCAATGATCAGGGCCGCGAACCAGAGGCCTAACCTGGAGGAGGCCTACCAGGGGCCCTTCCCACCGCATATTACACAGACACCTTATCCTAGGGGATATAAGAACATTACGTTCTCTACTTTCTCGGGAGAGGAAGTCGAAAATGCCGCGGCCCATTTGGTTAGGTTTCGAGTACAGTGTGGCCAATACCAGAACGATGACAATCTGAAGTGTAACATCTTCGTTACTTCTTTATCGGGGTCTGCCTTCACCTGGTTCACTAAGCTGCAACCGGGATCAGTTGCAAGTTGGCCCGCGATGGAGAAGCTGTTCAAGGAAACCTTCGGGACTATCGAGCCGGAAGTAGATCTGGCTTCACTCACTCAGATGGCTCAGCAGCCAACTGAATCCGCTGTCATGTACCTTCAGCGCTTTCAGATCCAGAAAGGAAAGTTGAACGTGATTCTACCGGAGAAAGAACTGGTAAAGTTGGCAATCAAAGGCTTAGAGCCCCGCCAACGCAAAAAACAGCATGGAAGCATGTTCAACTCTATGGGGGAACTGATCACAGAAGTAGGGAGCTTTGAGCATCTCCTCAGGGAAATGGACGCCATGAGAAACTCATCCAAAGGAACATACATGCCTGGGAAGCATAGAACTGTGGCTGCGCTCAGCCATCAATCAAGTTCCTATGATCCTTACTATAGGAGCGAGGAATCCGGCCTGGCAGAGGCTGACGAGTCTGAAGAAGACGAGATAGCTGCGCTGGAACTCACCGGGAAAAAGGCTTCAACGTTAAAGCAACTGAAACTGTGCAAAGAGCCGGTGAAGCTCAAGTCGGTGGTTTTCACCAAACCAGAGTTTGCAAGTTATACTTACGACGCGAACAAAGCGCATGAAATCTTGGATGAAATGATCGCCGCAAGGATGGTGAAAACTGACTTCGGCCCATTTCCCAAACCAGAGCAGCTAAGGGGGAAGAAATACTGCAAACTCCATAATATGTGGAATCATAATACAGCCGATTGTGTTAAGCTGAAGGATCAGATCCAAATCTGGTTAAATAACGGTAGTTTGCAAGTAGAGGCACCGAAAACAGCAGCAGCGTTGGTGGACCTAGATCCCTTCCCAGATACCGGCATCAACATGGTGGACGTGGCATGGGGTGAAAAAGATCAGCAGAATCAAAGTCCAGACAATGCGGCTAAGGATTTGAAAAGGGTTGGAGACAAAGTCATGAAGCGGGAATCCAAGACTCGTTTACCCATCGTCCTATGCTCTCGGTGCAAGGAAGAATGTGACACTCAAGCCCTAGATGAGGAAACATCCCAGACTGTCCGCTTTGGATCTCTGCCGCCAATACGGTTAGTATCATCCTCTAGAAACTTCCAACCATGCAGCCCAAGAGTATACAGTGGTTCAGAAACTCTTTCTCCAAGGGACTCAAACTTATTCAAAAAGTTGAAGACCGCGAGGGAAGAAGAGCAAGTAGATAAGCGGCAAGGGGTTTTAACCAGACCTTGCATTCCGCCAGTGTCGACGTCCTCCATCAAAGAAGGGAGATGGTATACACAGAAGAAGGGCAAGGCGGTGGAGATGAGCTCTTCAAGGAAGAGAAGACTCCAGCGGAGGTTTGGAGAAGCAAAGCGAACCTTGGAAGCACTAGATCAAGGACTGATCAAACCATCGCAATTACTAAAATCTCCAGAAGAGTATCAGAGACAATTGGAGGCACTGGCCTCCAAGAGATTCGTTTCCCCGCGAGTTCAGAAACAGCAGCCCAAAGTATCGCGTGAAGAGCGAAAGCCACGGGCCCCCAAGAGCAGCGCTCAGGAGAAGTCCCTGGTTCCCGCAAGGCGGGAACCGCCGCCAGCTCGTAAAGTCAATGTTTGGCGGAGAATATCTCACGAAGGAAGAAATAGCGAGCCTTCAATCTTTGACAGGCTGGGGGGCAAAGACAATCGGTCCGCAACTGTGCAGTGGAGGCCTAAGAAAGTTCAAAGTTTGGTGGTCGCTCTCCCAGAGGAAGTGCCAACGGCGAAACAAATTTCAGAGTCGTTGAACCAGGTTCCCATGGTACAGGAGCACGAACAAGCCAAGGCGGTAATCCCCGCAGAGGAATCATTGGTTGCTTTCATGGCTAAACAGTTCAACACCGAACAGCAGATGAACCCAAGCTCAATCTTGATGATGACATGGACGAGACAGAAATGGTGGATACCTCTTGCAATATGGTTTATGTGCTTCCTGCTAAGTATGCCTTACCAGTCGCTGCACAGGAATGCGTAGAAGCTGACGCGATTGGAAAACAGCAGTTGCAGATCTTTTCAGCCGCAACAACACCGGTGGAAAAAGTAGTGTTCCTTGAGACTAAAGATGCTAACAGCAAGGGTTTCTTCATGAGCTTCACAAGACCCACACCCGCCATGGTGCAACACATGCGACCTCTGTATATCACAGCAGAAATGAATGGGACTAAGGTCAGTAAGATAATGGTTGATACCGGCGCGGCTGTGAATGTCATTACTACCAGGACCATGCATCTACTAGGGATCAAGAAAGAGAAGATCCAATCCACGTCCCTTACGCTAAAGAACTTCGCTGGGACTGTGACCAAAACATTGGGTTTGATTTTCCTACTAGTCAAGGTGGGTCCAGCAGAAGGGGTTTACGCTTTCTTTGTTACAGATTGCTATGCGGCATATAGCGCAATTCTGGGCCGCGACTGGATCCACAGGAGTTATTGTGTCCCATCCACCCTTCATCAGGAGATGATCATGTGGGACAGAGTCGCGGACAAGGCGGAAATTGTTAAAGCAGACCCACGACCTTTTTCGGTGTCCGCCAGCTACGTAGACGCAAGGTATTACCTAGAACCAATCTCTCCTTTACAAGTCGGTGGTATTGATGATAAGGGCAGCCCCACAGGGGTGACGACCTCTGAATTGGCACAATGGGGGCTCGCGGTCGCAAAAGACGACCTCGAAAGGCCTGGATATGCGGTGTCATATCCAAATGTTAATTAATGGATCACGAACTCATGGAGGAAGAGGTAGAGGCCTTCCATTCCTTGTACGAGAGGCTATTCTCATACATGGTGGAAAAAGAGGCCTATGATCGAGTCGCGACCTTAGAAATTGTTAATGAAGAGGTCACGGACCAAGAAGAGGAGGAAGAAGAGATTCAGCTTGCTCCAGCGGCATTAGATGACACACCTCCGAAGGTTAGGGACCCTACTAAAGAGGCCTATATGGAAACAGTCAAGCCAATACAAGTGGCTTTGGAGCAACGACATTATAAGAGCAGTGCTGATTCAAGACCTCTTCAGTCAAGATGAAGACCTTTTGACTTCGAGGTCTGGGGGGCAATGTTTGGACCCAAAATGAACATTTTGGCCTGACAAGGCACGTCTTGGAGAAATTGAGCCAATGTCAGTGGCTCAAGCTATATATTGTCGACAAGTTCGAAATATATATTTAGAGGCTAAATAAAGCCTACTATGGAAGCATGGAAACATGAAAAGTCAACTTTAGCACATTTTCCTACTTCGGCTAGGAGAAACCGAGCTAAACAAGGAAGGAGGGGCGGCCGCCTGACCAAATGAACTTGAAATGAGCTGAAACTCTGCTCTAGACAGCCCAAGGATCATTTCTTATGAAGAGTGCAAGAGCTTTTTTTGAGTGGAAGGCCTTCAAAAAATCAGCCCAATTTTCTACAGAAGCAAAACTGGAAAACTGGACCTGTAAGAGGTCCAGCAGCATTTTCGGCCCAACCACATGGAATAAAAATCTGAAAATTTGTCAGGATGATCTACACTCATAGTGGAACATTTCATATGAAGAAGTCGAAGGCATATAATGAAGTCTTGTTGGAGAAATAATTGAAGGAATAAAAGGGCAGAAACTGACCTAAAACCAGCTCAATATTCACATGTTCATGTTTCCTACCCACATGAAGAAAGCTAGATGCTTTTCTCTTTTTCCTTGGATATATTTTTCTTCTACAATCTCTTTAATAGATCATCACCACTTCCATGTTGCTGCACCTTCATGCTTTGCTTTCATTCCATCTTTTCTCTATCTTTTCCATATTTTACAAGTGAACTTAGATCTACTTTCATTATTTTTCTTCCACTCATCATTTCACTCTTCTTTTTCTTCCCTATATAAACACCTTCTCCTCTCATTCTAAGACACCGATTCACATACAACAACAACATCTCTAAGATGATCTAAGTTCTCTCTAGAGCAAACCTCTCTAAGAGCAACTCCTCTCCTTCTCTTTCTCTTACCGGTGATCACACTCCTAGTCCTAGTCTTCTCAGAAGCCGACTTTCAGTGCCACCAAACCCTCTGTCAACGTGCTTCGGTCCTAGTCTCCTCGGGAGCCGACGGTAGTGCCGCGACCACAACGGTTACAGAACCAGCCAAGCAAGGGTAACGCCCTAGCAACCCAGCCAAGCTAATGTCACGCTTTAGCAAGTTCTCCTCACTTCCCAGTGGTTCTCACTCTGCTCGATCTACAACATCGAGTATCGATTGTGATTTTCAAGAAGCTCAGCAAAAGTCCTCGCCACGAGACACAAAGAATCCCGCGACGAGGTTGGTGCTCTCCTCGTCTACAATCGCTCAACAGAAGTCAGGTCAAGGGACACCCCCGACGACCGCACCCGAACGGTGCTGGCACGCCCGCGCAAGAAAAGAGACTGTTGACCAGCTGCAGCAAAATTGGAGCCAAACACATAGGAATGCGAAGACTTTCCAAGCTCCTTGATTAATGTAAGTATTAGGGGGAGGTGTAGACGTCAGGGGGAGTCTAACACACACATGTCATCCTCAAATGTAATAGGTGCGTTGTACTCTTTTCCTTCGACCAAGGTGTATTTTTTTGTCCCAGTATAGGGTTTTTATTGTTACTTGGCAAGGTTTTTAGCGAGGCAACAACTCATGCACCATTTCATTTTTGACTTGGCACAAGGGGGAGTGTTAAAGGAAAAGCATATTTTGTGTCTTCGTCAAAGTGACTGACGAAGAGGGAATCAAGGAATTAGCGATTACCAATGCATTTAATGTCATCATTGTAATTGATATTTCCGTTGTAACTCCCTCCCTATATAAAGAGACTATGAAATAAAATGAGCTACTCATTTCCAATTCTATTTTACTTTTACATTAATTTTATTTTTATTCTCTTTCATTAGCCCCTTAAGGAGCACATGTCAATTAACTTTTATTTTTTAAATTAAAAAAGTTACAGCAATTTCTTTCCTGATTTTTGGGAAGCTTCTCCTTTTATATGGGAGATATTACAATTTTTTCAAATATGATTATATAATCTATTGACCATCTTATCCTTGTATAGAAATAATTTTTTTATTAATATCTATATTATGTGAGGGCATATATGGTAGTTCAAAAATTTAACCATTCCCTCAAGAATTGGCTTAATTATATATATATTTTTTTAAATTAAAAAAGTTATAGCAATTTCTCTCCTGATTTTGGGGAAGCTTCTCCTTTTTTATGGGAGATATTGCAATTTTTTCAAATATGATGATATAAGTCTATTGACCATCTTATCCTAGTATAGAAATAATTTGTTTATTAATATCTACATTATGCGTGGGCATATATGGTAGTTCAAAAGTTTAACCATTCCCTCAAGAATTGACTTAATTATATATATATATATATATATATATATATATATATAAACATACGGAGCCGATCGAGAGAGGACGTCTGCACTATCGCTAAAGTGTGGACGTCGACGCAGCAGCCCCTCTCAGGACATGACGGCGCGGCACGGCGCTGCTTGCTTGACGGAGGCCAGGGGTCGGACGGACCAGTCTGCAATCGGGTGGAGTCGTCGGCGACGAGGTTGCAGCACTGCCCAGAACCTTGCAGTTGCAAGTGAGGTCCCTGCCTAGAAACCTGCAACCTGGATCTCCTCCGACCTCGATCGCTGCCCAGTAGCAGTCTGGGATGCCTCCGGCCTCTGTCCGGCCCGATTCGGGCCTCCGTCGCGGCTTGAGCGGGGCTACTGCATCGATGTCCTCACTTTAGCGATAGTTCGGACGTCCGTCTGTGATCGGGTCTGTATAAACATATTATAAATATTTAGAGTTTTGTTTCCCTCCATAATTATTCGAGTAAACGAATTATAAATATCTAAAGTTATGTTGCCTATTCAATTAGTTTCTTGCTCATTTGCTTAACTTTCATTAATAATGAATTTACAATAAATTTACTTGATTCATTATTGTTCACCTTTATTAGTACAAACTAAAACGAACACACTCTGGTCATACCGAAAAAATTGTCCTTAGATTGTAGGTTAACTAAATTTTTTTTTAAAAAAGATAAGAAAAAATTCTTAGAAAAAACTGCAAGATATTTTTCTAGTTAACTTCTATTGAGTTTCTCCTTTCTCCACCTAAGATTACTTATTATTTTTTTTAATAAATTTTTTTTTAACTTTATTTTTCATTCTCTTTCATTAGCCCCTTAACATGTGCTCAGCACATGTCAATTGTTTTTTATTTTATTTTTTGAACTAAAAAAGTTACAGCAATTTCTCTCCTGATTTTGGGGAAGCTTCACTTTTTTCTGGGAGATATTGCAAGTTTTTCAAATATGATGATATAGTCTATTGAATATCTTGTTCTTGTATAGAAATAATTTGTTTATTAATATCTATATTATGTGAGGGCATATATGGTAATTCAAAATTTTAACCATTCCCTCAAGAATTGTGAAGCTAAGTTAACTAAAAAGATTTTTTTTTTTTTTTAAAGATTAAAAAATTATTAGAAAAGACTTCATTCTCTTTCATTAGTCCTTTAACATGTGAGGAGCGCATATCAATTGACTTTTGTGTTTTAGCTTTTTAAATTAAAAAGTTACAGCAATTTCTCTCCTAATTTGGGGAAAACTTCTCCTTTTTTATAGGAGATATTGCAATTTTTATCAAATATGATGATATGGTCTATTGACCATCTTATCCTAGTATAGAAATAATTTGTTTATTAATATCTATATTATGTGAGGGCATATATAGTAGTTCAAAAATTTAACCATTCCCTCAAGAATTGACTTAATTATATACTAACCTCTTCTTGGCATGGGCTCCGCACTTGCTAATTTGCTTTCATAAAAAAAATAATTGGAAAAATGAAAAGTTTTGTGTGGTAGAAAAGTGAAATTTTAAGACAGCATTAATAGTTACAAACATGGGATTTGATAGTTCTTATCTTTTTCTTTTTTTAAAAAAAAAGGGAAATAATTGTTTTGCTTTATTTACTATTTTAGCCTTCTAATATAGTTTTTGTTTTCTAAACAATTCAATCAAAAAAGGGCATAATAGGAGTTTCTAAAATTTAACTATCAGAAGTTAAAATTTGCTTAATTATATACATACATATATATATATATATATATATAGACACACACACACTAGCTTCTACACTATATTCTACACATAAATGGAGGCACCGAGAATCAAAACTGCAAAACAGTTTTTGCTTTTAGTGAGAGAACTTTAACGGTTTGTGTAATCCTTGTTGTCCGTATAATCCTCACAGCTGCTTGTACCATTACCCCTTTACCCTTCTTTTGTTTAATTGATTTGCTATGGACTTATATAAAGAGGGGCATTTGCAAGGTTTTTGAAAATTTAACCATAAGCCTTATTGGCAGTTAAGCCACTGATATATATATATATATAGGCCTTTAACTTAGCTTAAGGAACGGATTTTCATATTTTGACCACTTTTCGATCGCATATTCACATCTTAACCGTTCAAATTTTAGGTATATATGAGTAGATCATCTCTGCAAATTTTCAGTCAAATTGATGATCGTTAAGACATCCAAAACTGCAATTTACACGAACGAATAGGCAGATTAGGTTCGTCTAAGTTTCCCGTTCTCAAAGCTTATTAATAGACACCCCCTCGTCTAAGTTTGAGATCCTCTTTCCTGTTTCTTGAGAATTCTGCTGCCAAAACAATTTCTCAAGATGATGCAAGTCTACGGAAACCAGAGAGGCCTTATGGACCAATCTTCTGTCAAGAATCATGGTCCATGTAAGCCACGCTATATGCCTTTTTCGGCTAATCACCGGAACCATGTGCCGCCGGTCGGTCATTTTCAACCCCAATTTCTTCCACCTCGACCAAATTTCTACCCATCTCCACAAACCCTGGTGCCACCTTATTCATGTGGTGGGTACAATTTTCAAGGGCAGGGTGGTTCTACTTCAGCAAGTTCTGTCCCTCATCGTCTACCACCGCAAGGCGTATCTCCGGTTAACAGTGCTGGTCCAGTAGTCTCTGATTTGCTTGGGTCTCTACTCTCTAATGGCACAAGGTGTGATCTCATTGAAAAATCAAAGCAGAGGAGGACTGGAGGGTACTAGTTCACTAAATTCTCTACCTCTTGTACCACAGCGAGGCGCATTTCCTGTTCAAAATGCTGCTGTTGATGTTCCAGTAGTAGTTCCTGGTTTGATTGATTCTCTCCTGGCACAAGGTGTCATTTCGTTGAAGAAACAAAGCCCGGTACTGAAAGAGGAGAAGTGTGCTGTGGTAGGATGCGAGTTTTCCGGCCTTGATCTAAATCTGCGTCGCGAATCTGTGGTAATCGGCTTGTATGAGGGTGGTCTGCCAAGGCAATGTAAAAGCTGTGGCCTCCGGTTCAAGTGTGAAGAACAGCACAGCAGCCATATGGATTGGCATGTCAAGTGTGAAGCCCTCTCGTAACTTTTATGCAAGTACAAGCATGTGGCTTGTTACAGATGTAGAGGCTGAGGCATTACCTTCTGGTGTAGTTTTGTGCGCTGCTGACACCAGTGGCGTGGCGGAAAAGAAAAGGAAGACTAGTGATGAAGAAATGGTCGTTCCTGCGGACGAGGATCAGAGTAAATGTGCCTTATGCAGAGATGCTTTTGTTGAGTTTTATAGTCATGAGAAAGATGAGTGGATGTATAAAGGTGCTGTTTACTTGAATGGGCCTCAGGGGCCAGCGCCGGAGATGGATCGGTCACAGTTGGGTCCTATAGTCCATGCCATTTGCTGGTCGGAGGGTAGTAGGAAACGTCTGCGGAGGACTTAGACTTAGAATTTCAAGGCTCAAGTGCAATGGGAACGAAGCTGCACATGCCCTCTGCCAAATTTTTTGTTTCGTTTATGAATTCAGTTGTGTATCAGGGGAATGACAATGTAAAATATTTTTTAAATAGCAATTGTAAGTTCCTGGAGTTTCCAAAGGATACTTTTCCAATTTGTAGTCTTTGCTTCTGTCTCATTGTAAATGATATTCAATAAAATTGACGTCCATTTCTCCAAAAATGTTGTACTCTTTTCTTTTAGTCTTTCTCTCCATAACATGTACTCCAGTTCAGACAACAAAGAAACTGAATCAGGATTCTGCTTAAGTTTTACCATTGAATTTCTATTATCCGACATTAAGAATGGTAATCTAAGAAAAAAATGGAAAATCAGAACTGCATTCTCTAGATGAAGGATTTAAGAAACAAAATACACATAGAAACCTATCTAAATTGCATACATGTCAAACCGAAAACATAATCTTGTCGTGGTCAAAGAAAATTACAGATAGAAAATATAAGCATCAACTAGTCTGGTCTCATCTAACAGACAATAGCAAGGCCTTCCTAGTTATATAAACTACTAACAGTCGTGACGGATTCCTTACAAGGCCTTCTGGTCTCATCTGCCACAGAATCAGAATAAATATCAATCTCATCTGACATTGTTTCATTAATCCAAAAGAACATAGTCAACGTAATTTCGACAGAAGAAAAGCATTAGTAACATTCAGTACCTTTTTCATCCCACTCAAACTACTGCAGCCACTTTCTCTGCAACCCCTTTTACAAGTTTCTGTGGAGAGTCACTCACAAGACTTCCAGTCTTCACATCTTTGGATTCCTCATACGCAGCTGCATGTACACCAACTGCAGCACGACCAGATGGATCAGGGTTCTTGGACCATTCCGCATCCCACTCCACAGCTTTTGCTGTGCTGCATGCCACACTTGGACCACCGGGAACTGTCGATCTCGCAGCATTCTGTCCATAAATAGCAAATTGAACATACTCAGGTAAACAAACAATGATGCAATTCAGTCAACTGACATTGTAAGAGATGGGAGGAAAGATGGTGGCTCACCTTTGGAAAATATTTCTCAAAGATAGTCCTATAGTAGTATCCTTCTTTTGTAGTCGGAGTGTTTTCAGGGTAGACAAAGCTTGCGTTCATCAGCATTGAATCCATTACCTGCCCATTTAGAAAAAAAATAATAATAATTTAAGAATTATTAATTCTATGCAGCCAAGGAAGAAGCAAGCATCTCTAGTGTCTGCTTAGTTGAGTTTTTAAGAAAGTGCACCTCTAACTTGAAATAGCGAACATGAAATAAATTTCACAAAATGGGTAATTTTATCATGCTAACTTTGAGATGTTATGTTGCAGAACTCTTAATCTGGACCACACAGTTCAACCAGAATCGATTTAACCACAGGTCCTGGTTGGAAGCATGGCAACATCATATAAGACCTAGTTGGAAAGAGAACATTTCTGTCCAAAATGTAAATGCAAGTAAAAAAATGCGGCATACTTGTTTGTTGGCATGATCTTTCAAGCCGTCAATCCAGCTGTAACCGACACCATCACTAAACTGCTCCTTCTGCCTATACAAGATGTGCTATAACCCAAAAAGAGAGTAGAAAAGTTGAAAATATATCAATTCTTCCATGAATATATTTGCACAACTATCCGAGAATGTGAAAATCTTCCCAGAAAAAATAAAAGAATATGCAAAACGATAACCCTGTATGACTAGATTAGCATAATGGTTGGGCAAAAGTAAAAAGTAGCAACCTTTGGTAAATATGGCTTCTGATCATCATCAAATGCTTTGCGCAAGACCCACTTCTCAATTCTCCCAAGATCAGGCCTGATCTGCAGTTACAAATGAAAGTATTCAGATGTATGAGTTTCATAATAACTTTCAATTTTTATTAAATTTGGCACGAAAACAAGGCAATCCCAATAATGTCATTACAGCATTGAGGGTATAATCTAATAAGACTAAGCATACCATAGACCATCCATTAGATTAGGCATATCAGGATATGTATGACACCTACAACTCAACATAAAATGGATTCATAAATGACAGAATTCATCACACACATGAAAATGTCATGATGGATAAGAAAAATAACTTCCGTGAGGGAATGGGGAGAAAATAGTTGTATATCTATATCCTTTAATAATAAGGAAAATGTCCACATGTACTAGATTTTCATAGTCATAACAAGATATTCCTATCCCAACAGTCTTACAATGAGCCACCACTATGCCAAATGTCAGTAGGCTTCAAATCACTACAATACATGAACTGTGTATAAAATTGGAGGGGGGAAAAAAAGTTTAATGATTGCTATACCATTTTCCATTCTGGATCAATGTCCATCGCAGTCTTGATGAATTCTTTGTCAAGAAACGGTACTCGAGCCTCAACACCCCAAGCTGAAGTCGATTTGTTGGCCCTCAGACAGTCGTACAGGTGAAGAGCTTTAATCTGTTGAGTAGTCACAAAAATTCAGTAAGAAAAAGAAGTCATAATAGCCATCAATGGTAGTAAAATAAAATCCAGTAATATTGCAAGTACATAAACATATGGCACAAAAACAAGAGAAGAGAACAATCCAGAGATAGTTTATATGGAATACCTTCTGGCATGTTTCTTGGTGAAACTCCTCCTTGCTTGGTGCCTTGTGGAAATACAAGTAGCCACCAAAGATTTCATCTGAACCTTCACCAGAAAGGACCATTTTTACTCCCAGAGATTTTATCTTACGAGACATAAGAAACATTGGAGTGCTGGCTCTGACAGTGGTCACATCATATGTCTCAATATGGTAGATAACTTCTTCAAGTGCATCTATGCCTTCCTGAGATATGAAGAAAAAATAGAAATTATTTCTTGTATCAGTATATATCCAGGCCTTTGCCTGGGATTACTGATGTAGAAAAAAATTGATGAAAAGTGAGAGAATGAGATAGATTGGAAGAAGTAGAATGAGTAGGAGCAAGAAAATCAGGGTAAACGCAATTTGTATTTCCAATCACCAATTAATATGACTATTCCGAATCCTATTTCAAGCAAACCTTAAATATCAATAAGGTAAAATTAAAACTGCAAAAGGATTACCTGAATTCTAAACTTAAAAAAAACCTAATTTCCACCTTGAGCATTAGTAAAAGTATTCTTCTTACATCCCTTATAAATTACCTGAACAGTAAAGTGAAACTCGTGATGATGAGTTCCAAGATAATCAGCAACTTCTCTTGCTGCTTTTAAATCTGGAGAACCCTGAAGATTGAAAATGCAAAGCATTTAAACATAGAGAAAAAGTATCAGAAAGACAATATCTTAGATAATAATTGACTACAAGAAAGTACATCTAAACCTTTCCGGAATCAAAGTTTGCATTGCAAAGGTTATTGAACACCAACACCAAGAACCTTTCCCTTAACCTTTAAACATACCGAGTTAACAACTTTTATTGCACTTTGATGCAATCAGGTCTAAATAACAAGAAACCCAGCCATCGTTGAATTTTTATACTTGTTTAAAGAGGATTTAGGTTGTCTACCAAGTTTATAAACAGACATTTCTTGTTTATAAAATGAAAATAATGTGTAGGTAGCATTTTCTAGGCACTGTTGGGGAAAAAATATAGAGGGGAAGGGAAGAGGACGGGAAGACACCATTCTGGTTATATAAAAAGTCACTGCATTTGATCAAGTGCCACATTCAGTTATCGAAAATGAGAAGTATAGTTACCTCTAAGCCAACGCAAAAGGTATGTAATTGTGACCCCCACTGACGTGCAGCTTCTGATTTAGCCAAATAGCGACAAGCCACAGCAGCAACGAGTGACGAGTCCAATCCTCCGGACAAAAGAACACCGAATGGTACATCTGTCATAAGTCTCTTTAACACAGCCTACAATATTGGGAAAACGAAAAAAAAATGTAAGGATGTGTATGAAGCTAAATAGTGACAGCAAAATGAGGCACGGAGGCTTAAATCTCTCTTAACAAAGCACATATTTGATGATCATTCATAGCTTTGATCAATAAAGCTAAAGTGATATCTATATTCTTTGCATTAGACACCATTACTATAAAGCACCAGTTAAACTGTTACGCTAATATTATGAGACAAGGTAGGCAGAAAGAAAGGATGTACATTATGCAAATTTTCAATAATTATACTAGGCATAAAATATGAAGAGGGAAATGATAAAAGTAGGAATGTATCTTCCAATCTAACAAATATAATATACATCAGAAGCAGTTTCTCAAGAGAAGTCAGACCTTTCTTTAAAATAGCATATTCATTTCAATTTTAAGCCAACTTACCAACAACATAATTAATCTCCCATGGGTTCTGCTATCATCTAGTAACTATGCATATATACCAAATTGGAGTTAATGAGGCAATTAGCCTCCAAATGCAGATGTAATATTACCCGTTCTATCACACTATGAACTGAGCATAAACACATGTTTAAGTAAAGCATATCAAACCCCAATCTCACTCGTATACAACCAAAAAAAAAAACAATCCAATCAAGCAAGTTCCTCAAGTCACACCCAACTAGCAGAGCTGCAACACCAAGTAAATAACTCCCAACACTAATATTAGCAGTGAAAAAACTGGTATCAACCAAACTCTCCTTTTTAAGATTTCCTTTCCATGCCAGGGTCCACAAAAAGAACCAAATATAACAAGGTTTTGGTAAACAAAAGGAATAATCTATATAGTAGTCTCAGTAAGTTCCTCAAGTCTCACCCAACTAGCAGAGTTGCACACCAACTAATTAACTCCCAATACTAATATTAGCAGAGAAAAATCTGGCATCAACAGAACTCTCCTTTTTAAGATTTCCTTTCACTGCCAGGATCCACACAAAGAACCAGATATAACAACAAGGTTTCGGTAAACAAAAGGAATGATCTACAAAGTAGTCTCAGTAACACAGTTCTCAAAACAAAATTACAAGAATGGAGTTTGATTTCTTACGTGATGGTTGCAACTAATCGATAAAGATAAGATAACAAAACAAAAAAGAAAAGAAGTAGGATTGTAAGTGGCACACATCAATGCATACCTTCTCAAAAGCCTCGCGTAAAATAATGGGATCATAAGGAGATGATGGTATCTTCTCCAAAAACCATTCTGGATTGTACCACCTTCTCAGCCCTCCTGCACACATAAATTTGTAAATACATACAGGTAGTTTGAACAACATCTACTTAAGGCATAAAAAAGTTGAAATTTTTTTAAATCCAGCTACTGTGAACTAAGAAGAAGCATCTTGAAAGTTATTAGTTAACCAAATGAATATACGAAAAGAAAGAAACTTCTGAACCCAGACTCGAGAGTTTTCTAATTAACACTTACAGGTACGAAGTCTTTCTAGTAATATCAAACAAAGCCATATATTTTCTTATAAAGTATGTCCAAATCCCCAAGTATAAAGTGTATAATACAGTTTGTTAAAGTGTTTTTGTTTCTTCAAGTGAAATAATAGAAGCATTTGTTCCCCTGCTTCTATATCACTGTCAAATGGGCAAAACCATCATAATAAGAAGTATGCTGATCTTATAAGATTTATATTAAAACTTTTGCTGACTAACAGGCTGTTAGTTGATTCATGAATCCAAATCCTTATTAGTAACTAGAGCTCAGCTCAACTTACCTTGTTTGCTAGAGTATAGATGCCCAGGAGGAAAAGATATGAATCTTTCACAATCATCACTTATAGCTTTCATTTCTGAAGCAAACCAAATTGATCCTGCAAAGAAAAAATAAAACAGCTTAAATGTGCGAGATAATTAAAGGTTCAACATATCTAATGATCAAAGGTTAAATAAGAATGATCAAGGCTTAAAGGAGGGAGGTAACGAACACTATAATATAAAAACAAGCCACAAACTCTTTTATCAGTGCAAAGAAATACTGAAGCAACATTCTACCAGTTTAGGTGCGCTAAATCTCAATGCTAGTTCAAGTTTGCTTTTAGAAATTAAGTTTTTTAACACATTCAAAAAAAAAAAAAAAGGAAGCAAATTCAAGCAAATGATTTTACTATAAATCAAATAGAGAAATATCGGTTGCTTTTATAAACACAATTAAAGCTACACTCAGACCTACCATCAAGACCCCAACCCATGTAAAGTGGGGTAATGCCAATAGCATCTCGAGCCGCCATGAAAGTGTTGTCTCTTGTATCAAGGAGGACAAAGGAGAACATCCCGTCCAGCATGTCAACAAATTCTTCCCCATGTTCCTCGTACTGCAAAAGATATATGTTTAATTATATATATATGGCACAATAGAAATACACAGATAAGTAAGGGATGATATAACAGTTTTTGTTCTAAATCCAAGAAAAAGGTAGTCATAACTCATAAGGCATGGCTGAAGTCATTGATTACTTACAAGATGCGCTATGACTTCACAGTCACTGCCAGTTCGGAATCGATGACCCTTCAATGTTTCTCTCAACCGCTTGTGGTTATATATCTCACCATTAACCTAAAACCCCAGCTCCAAAAATCAAGTAGAAGATTAAGTCAATGAAGTCAGATAAAAAAATCAGCCAAACCAATATCACAAAACCAATTTTAATAAAAGCCTCGAAAATAGAAGTTCATTAGTATCAAAGTTAATCATCAGTAACAAATTTATGTTGCTCACTCAATCTAAAACCAGCTGCCACTAGCACATGGAATCCTTTAATTTTCCACAGACCAATAACCATAAATCAAACTAATTATACAGCATTACAGAGCTCAGAATCCACGGCTCAACGCCAGAGTTCGAAACGCAAGCTAATTCAGATAACAGATTCTATTACTTTGGTAATGAAAATGCATCATCTCCCGATTCTAGCTAAGCAAACTGTCAAATTCATATTTCGTCCAACACAATACAAAACTAATCTTCATCCGAATCAAAGTTTCAGAATGCAAAGGTGAAAGAGAGTACCGTGACAATGACGGTCTTGTCCTCGTTGTAGAGTGGCTGATCTCCTGAGGCAGGGTCCACAATAGCCAATCGCTGATGAGCAAGGTAACAATCCCCATGGCAATGCAACCCGCTCCAATCAGGACCGCGATGCCTCAACCTATACAAACAGCAAAATCAACCACTCAAGAAGAACTAGCTAGAACAACATCAAACCGATTCGATTCGAGAGACGAAATGCGATCAGTTACCGGCGCGAGAGTTCGATAATGCGAGAGCGCTTGGCCTGAGAGTTGTCGGCGCAGCCCAAGACGGCGAGAATTCCACACATGGCGGCGGCGGCGGGTGGCTAAAAGCTTTTGTTCTGTGTGAGTCTGTGAGTCTGGAAATGGGTGGCAGATTTTGAAAAGTAGAGGCTGCGGAATCGGAATCTTTGCGAATTTTATATATAAAGATGAGGGACTTGTGATCACAGCCGTTGGATTTGACGAGCTGGCTAGGTTTCTAGCTTTTTCCAATTTTATATATATTTTTTTCATGTAGGGTTTCACCAGTATACTGACAACTGTGTACTGTCTTGGTCTAAGATTGTGGGAATTATAAAAATGATTCTCAGAATCTTTCCTTTATTAATGTGTGTGGTACAGTAGTAGGATTCTTTCTTGGTATACAGTATTTGTTTATTTTTATTTTTTTTACACCCTTGTACTGTATCCTAAAGGCTTCCTAGACCTAAAAATCCGAGCCCAAACGACCAGTGTTTGTTTAGTCTCTTAGACTTGTACTTGTATCAATTCAAGAGATTAAAATGGACATAGTAATCTTGGCTAATGTTGCAAAACAGCAAAAGAATCGCCAAGAATTTAAGTTTGTTTGCGAAATTGGTGGCTTCAGTCAATTTCGAGAATTAAAGATTTTGTGTCCCAAGACACTGCATCAATTGGGCACTAATTTGACAAGAGTCGACAAGAAATTAAAATTTGGCCCCATAATTAGAAGCTACAAGCAATGTCGAGAATCAACAAGTATTAAAGATTTAACCTTTTATATGGTGTTCCAAGGCATTGCATCAATTGAGCGCTAATCTGAGGAGTATTGCATTCAAGATATAACATAATAAGATTTTCCAAATCTAAAATATATTTCAATATTGAAGCCTTAATTTGGTTTATAGATTAACTAAAGGTATGGAAATGTATACAAACACTTGTGAATTTCGAAGTGGGAAACACTTGACCGCTACTAGCATTCTATTGGAGAGAAATGCTTTACCACTGTAAGGCGTTACTCTCCAATAGAATGGTGGTAGAGGTCCAAGTTCAAATACCCTACCTCGATAAGAATGCCACAATCATTTTATACTGAACTCAATGCAAGTGCTGGTGTTGAATCTATTCATTACATAAACAAAAATGTTGGGGATGCCCTCCATTAATGAAATCTACTTGCCCTGGAAGTGGCAAATCATTCTTCACCTTCTCGTCAAGTGATGCGGCTGATTCAGCAGCATCAGTAGTTGAGATGCAATCATCGGCATCTCTGCATTTCTCCATCACAGCCCTTGAGATTGATTACATTGCAGTTGTTGATAAACACCAATGCCTCGGGATGGTTGAGTTTGAAAGCGCCCAGATAGCAAGAAGACGAACTCCTTGATTCTGAGATGTGGAGATACCGATAATGAAGCATAACGAACCCGACTTCTTTTTTTTTTTTCATTGACTTCCAGTGTTCTTCTTTCAATAGTCTTGCAAACTTTGCATCCTCATTTTCCTCAGCTTCAACAATTGATAATCCAGCTATTTTCAGTTCATTCTCTTCCTCTCTAAGTTCTAAACAAATCTTCAAAGTACCACTTGGTTTGATCCCACTGGGCCTGTGGTCTCCAAGAGATTGGCTGCTTCTGCTGCTGCTGCCTTTTGGGATTCTCCTTCACGATGAATATCCTATCATCAAATCTCCGGAAAGTTAGGCAAAATATTTTATAACCAAGGAAAAACAAAACCACGCATAGACAGCATTGTTCTAAGACAGTGGAGGAGGATCCAGGATTTGCTCCTCAAAATTTCTTCTTAAACTGGATCATATGATAGACAAACGGAATTTCAACCCAAAATTCATGACAAAGCAAGTAGTGAATAATTTGTTACTAAGGATCCTGATAGAGAAAATGAAAAGTCTATGTCTTTGGCTAAATTCATTGTAATAAATTCATAATTCACCAAATGAGGAGTCAACTAGGAATACCATAACCACAAATTCACAAGGACAATGTTATTCCCACTCGTGCAAAACCATAAACTGTAAAGGACAATAGCTGCTCTCATTTATTATACAACAAAATGGCAATGAAATCTTAAATTCATATCACAAATTTATAAGACTAAAAGGGATTATAAAGTTCATTTTTTTCAGTAAAACAGCAGTCAAAAGCTAACACGTTAACCATAATCAATAATGGCAAAGTTATAGTACAAAGAAATCTATCAAAACCTAAAACAAAACATCATGGTATGATCGTAAATTTATATTTCACTTAAAAGACCAATCAGATCTAAGCCACCAAGCCAATAAAAAGAAAAATTTTAAATTAGAAATTACCATCACAATCTTGCAGATGCAGCAATCAGATAGGGAACTGAGAGAATAAAATACCTGAGGAAGAGGAGTGGTTTGGTCCTCTTGGCACCTTTGGTGCCAAGAGGGCGGCTGCATCAGCTGCTGCAGATCCCACTTTTCATAATTCCCATTTCTTTCCTAATGACAGGACGGACTCTCTCTCTGTCCCTAATTGCCACTATTTATATTGGTTGTCAAACAAGCATGCAGACGAATAGGGCGGGAAATTCTTCATTTGGGCGCCAAGTGTTGGGGCCATTGGAAAATACGAGCGACAACTGTGTCATTCTTACTCTTCTTTTACTCTAAAAATAAAAGAATCGTGATTCAGTCATAACTTTTTTTACAAATTCGACGGATTATTGTGTATTCTTGCCCGTATAATAATTATTAATTGGATTTTACTATAATTATTGTCATTTATTAATTTTTTTAATGACATAACATATCGCATACCAGCAAATTAATGTCTCTTTTCTATCACTAAATTAATTTACCGATTATTGTAAGATATCATTTCATCTTATGTTCTTAGGTTCATCCCTCATTTAAAAAGGCCTTCTAAAATAAATAAATAAATAACATAATAAAACAACATTAAATGAATTACCATGAGAACATCACAATTGCCACTATCTAGTTAGCTGATGAATTGGCTCCAACTGCATTGTGCTAAGAAGCTTGGATGTCCTGCAGCAGGAAGATGAAACTAAAAGAAAAATATGGCAACCCCATCTGTAAAGAAGAGAAGATGGCATGCAACATTTGACGATCTGAAATAAAGTTCATAGTTTTATACTATACATGCTTACTTCACATGATGACATGAAATGCAGTGCTAGTCTCCCAAACCTATTGCATTAGCCACCTTGGAGACGAAGCCTTGAACCTGCTTATGGGTGCTCAATTAACCATCTGTGAGGAAATAAAATGAGTAGTCAAAAACTAATACTCTAATGCAATAAGGTCATCTTAAGGCAGAAAGAAAACTATTGTGAATCTGCACTTCATGAAACTTTAAAATGAAGTAATAAGTTGTGACACAAAGAACCAATAGTGAAAGTGTATGACTTTTATGTCTCTCATAAGACAGACAGAAGTAGTCAGTTATTTGAATCATAAAAAACTTCAGATGCCACCAAATAGGCAACAAAAAGAAAGAAAGAACAATGTTTTGAAGAGAAGGTGCCCACTTAAACTCATACTGAAGAGCTAACATTATACAAGAATATAGAATTACATAGAACTGAGATTAATCCACACAACCCCAAAACAGTATAATAAACCAGGAAAGAGGTTTACTCATTATGTAAGCCAGTCCCGTAATATTTGTGGAAAGCAATATAGGGCAAGATATTAGGCCCTGCAACCTGGCTGTGAGTATTTAGTTTCCCTGAACTTGAATCATCAAGACTAAATTCTTACGATCGTCATGCTTTTCCTTGCAAATAACAATCTACTCTATTGGAGGACATACATCACTGCTAAGTGCTAACATCCCACAAATTTTTCTCTGGTGAGCATTCTATTACTGTCCAATTCTGACACATCGAGGAATATAATTCATTTATATTTTACTGGAATTCCTCGAAAGACAAACAGCTTCTGTATCTTCAGTTCCTAAAGCATTACCTAGTATACCACCAGAACTTGACTCGGAGCATATGCAATCTTTTTTTCTCTATGAGTGTGAGGATCCTTGGCAATAACAGATAAAATTACATGATAAGAAATGTCTTTCAAGTAGAGACTCAGATTGGAAATAATCATGACCCTCAGCAGCTGAATGGTTCTTCAATAAACTAGACTACTAATCCTGTGCAGCAAGACACACCATGAGCCATCTTTACCTCCTTTCCAGGACACTATGTCCTGTCAAGGAGGTAAAGAGCTTTTAATCCCATTACTTCTGATAGTGCAAGCTGGCCCTTAAGTGAGAAACTACTAACCAAAATGGCCCTCTAGTCCGTGTGAGATCATTCATGAAATGAATCACAGTAAACCAAGGACATGTAAAATAAAGCAGCAATAAGCTTTCTGGTCTAACATCTACAACTATAGAATAGAGGTATAAGTGTATAACTTTTACGTACAAGCACAACACATAAACAACCCTAGTTGCATTTGCAGAAATGGCAGGCTTCTCATCAGCATCATATACAGAGCAGAAAAGGACAGATGTACTATATTTCTAATCTTCCTTTATTCAGGGAATATGATTCTTTGTTTCTGTCGTGAGGACTATCATAGTACCATGCACTAAAAATTAAGTGCCCACATCAGTACTGTTCCATTTTATCTAATTAAACACACTGAAATAAGAGAGAGAAAATATACAAACAAACTTCAGAGTAAAGGCTGATGAAACCTGTAGCCATTCGACTTCACTGATAGCCATTAGAAGAATTCAACTCCTTTTTTTTGAATGTTCCAAATTGATCTTCTCAAAATCTCAACAGTATCTCGCAAATCTTAATTCCAGTATCAAATGTATTAGGACTCTACCAGCCAGCAATCTGAACTCAGTCTCTCCAGTCTCTCTCCAACTCCAAAAGCATGCACCTCGCCTCGAATCTGAACCCAACTGTAGGCAGGATTTTTCTTCAATCCCCTTGATTTCATCATTTCCCTCACCCTCTTTACATCTTCCCATCTACCTGCTTCTGCATACATGTTAGAAAGCAGTATATAGTACCCACAATGGTCAGGTTTTAGCTTAAATAGATACTCCGCTGCCCAACTCGCCAACTCTATGTTCCCATGGATTCGACATGCCCCAAGTAAAGAACCCCAAATGTTGGCATCTGGTACAATTGGCATGCCTTTAATAAGTTCTACTGCTTCTTCCATGAGGCCAGCCCGGCCAAGGAGATCAACCATGCACGCATAGTGCTTCTGTGTAGGCTCAATATTTCGTGCCAGCATCGCCTCAAAGTATCTTTTGCCCTTCTCAACTAACCCCCCATGACTACAAGATGACAAAACTGCAATGTATGAAACTGAATCATATTCTACACCATCTTCCCTCATTGCTTCAAAGAAACTGATTGCAGTGTCCAGCTCACCTAGCATTCCGTATCCCAAAATCATAGTATTCCAAGAGGCTACATCCTTGTTGGAAATGCGGTCAAAGACCTTAGTAGCAAGATCAATTCGGCCAGATTTGGTATAGAAATCCAAAAGTGAGTTTGCAACAAAGAGATGAGAGTCAAAAAGCTTTCTTATTACAGATCCATGAATCTCTTTGCCTTGCTTGACTGCAGTTAGATTTGCGCAAGCTGATATAACTCCCACAAATGATACAATGTCATGCATCATGCCCACCAGCTTCATTTCAGAAAACAAACTTAGAGATTCAGAGCAATCTGTGGTCTGAGAATAACCTATTATCAGTGTGTTGTAGGACACCTCGTCCCTAAGGGATATGTTAAAGATATTTCGAGCAACATCTAGCCAGCCACATTTTGCGTACATGTCTGTGAGAGCATTAGAGACAAACAAATCAGAGGCAGATCCCATGCGAATTGTCCTTGCATGAATTTCTTTCCCAAGGCAAAGGGAACCCAGCCGTGCACAAGCTGGAAGAAGATTTGTGATGGTGACAGAATTGGGAACTTCACCATGAGCTTGCATTCGTCTCACAAGTCCAATTGCTTCCAACTCAAGCCTGTTTTGAGCAAAATTAGCAATCATGGCATTCCAAGAAACAATATTCCTTTCATCCATCTCTCGGAACACATTGGACGCCTCATGTGAATGGCCTGATTTTGCATACATATCAATTAATGAGTTGGCAATAAAAACGTCTGATTCAATACCCATTCTTATACAGAAACCATGGAGTTCTTTACCAAACCCAAATAATTCTAGTTCAACCAAAACTGGTAACATGCTGGAAATGGTGACAGAGTTTGGTTTAACCCCTTCATCAATCATCAACCTAAATGTATCCAATGCTTCCATGTTATTCCCCACATAAGAAAGACTAGTAATAGCTGCATTCCAAGAAACCTCATTCCGCTGACTCATCTCATCAAAAACCTGTTTCGACCCCTTCACATTCCAACACTTCCCATACACATCAACCAATGCATTCCCAATAGTCACCTGCGTACCCAAACCAGACTTCACAACATAGCAATGTATCTGAACCGCCATCAGCTCATCCGCAAGCTCTGCGCAAACCGGCAATGCACTAATAACACTCACAACATTCGGCCTACACCCAATTCCCAAATTCATCTCCCTATAACAATGCAGTGCCTCAACATAAACCGCATTCACCGAAAACACCCCAATAATCGTATTCCACGACACAGCATCTCTCTCAATCATTTCATCAAACACCTTCCGTGCATCCCTTAGTTTCCCACAATTACCATAAAACGAAAGAAGCGTGTTCCCCACGTAAACATCCGAATCAAACCCTAGTTTAACCACCACCCCATGAACCTCCATCCCCTTCTTCACCTCCACAGAGTCCGAACAGGCCTTGATGACAAAAGGAAAGCTGTGATCATCGAGCTGCACGCCGCTCCGAACCATTTGATTGTAAGTCCGAAACCGATCGTCCACCTGAGCAATGGAGCAGGCTCTTATGAGCGTGTTCCACAAGAAAGCGGTGCGGCAATACTTAACGGTTTGATTAAAGAGGCGGCGAGAGGCGTCGGGGGAGTCGAAGGTGGCGTAGGTGAGCATGAGGGAGGCGCAGAGGGAGACGCTGTGGGGGAGTAGGGCGTGGAGGAGAGAGAGAGCGTGGAGCTGCTTGGTTTGGTGGAGGGTTTGGGCGTTGGAGGTGAGTGTGAGGAGATTGGAGTGAGGGTGAGTTGGGGTTGGTTTTGTGGTGGTGGTGGTGGAAAGAGAGAGGGAGGAGATTGAGAATAGCGGCGGCGGGTGGAAGTGTCTGAGGGCATTGCGGTGGTGGTTTAACATAGAAACAGAGCAACGCCCTTAGGATAGTGTTGAGTGGGAGCCGGGAGGACTGGATTCTGTAGAGCTGAGAATTCGGAAGGAAGAAGATGTTAGTGGTTTTACGCATGCAACCAGTGACTCGAAATTTGGAGGGGAATTTTTTTTCTAATTTTTTTTTTTTTTTTTTTTTTGAGATTAAGAGATATTATCATTAATAGAGACCGAAGCAGCGTAATACATAAACTTCACGATTTGGAGCATGTCTTAGACTAACTGACCAAGCAATGGGAGAACAAACCAAAAAATTAAATAACGAATAATAAAAGGTAGAAGTAGTGTTTTTTTTTTTTTTTAACTTTGTCAAGAGGAACTCAAAGGCTTCCTAGGCCCAAGATAAACCCCTTCTGCGCATGTGAAATGCTCCAACTGTGCATTGCAGCACAGTGCCTAGCCACTTTGACAGCTTCGAGGTTCGAACCTAGGTTGGGGAGCATACCCAACAAGGCAAGAACCACTAGAAGTAGTGTTATTATCTCATACATAACATGATTAACATCTGTAGTTACAAGTAATGACCAAAAGGACATTTCATTTTGGTTGAAAATCATAAATGCCTAAAATATAGGACAGTGAATTTTTTTTCCCCTCATTTTGGGTTAAAAAATAAATAAAAATATTTCAAACTTTGGGTCATTTCCTACACACCCGACAAATCAGTGCCCAACTATTTAGGGAGGGGAGATAACCGTCACAGAGAGAGGCTGCTAAAGTAAACCGAGAAGAAGAGCAACCCAAAATTCCCAGACGGTCTCTGAAGGTCGCCGGAAATGGCGACCGCCGCCAATCCAAAACGTCCGCCGCCGACCTCGGACCAAATGAACGCCAAGGTCTTCCTCTACTCCCTTCTTCTGGCTCTCCAATACGGCGCTCAGCCTCTCATCTCCAAGCGCTTCATCAGGTACTACTCCGATCCCTAAAACCCTCTCCCCTAAATTCACCAATCCTCTCTGAGATTGCATCCCTCTGATTCCTGTTGTATGTGATTCACAATTGCAGAAGAGAAGTGATCGTAACGTCGTCTGTTCTGACGTGTGAGATAGCCAAGGTCATTTGTGCCCTAATTTTCATGGCCAGAGACGGGAGCTTGAAGAAGGTCTACAAAGAGTGGACTTTGGTTGGTGCGTTGACCGCTTCTGGGCTTCCCGCTGCCATTTATGCACTGCAGAATAGTTTGCTTCAGATTTCGTACAAGAATCTCGATTCTCTAACCTTCTCAATGCTCAACCAGACTAAGATCATTTTCACTGCTATCTGTACTTATTTGATATTGAGGTGAATGGGAGTTACTGGGTTAGCTAATTGTGGTTAAATTTTCGGAGTTTTGAGTGTTCCTGTTGGATTGATTTTGGGGTGAAATGTGTTGAAATGTAGGCAGAAGCAATCGATTCAACAAGTCGGGGCGCTTTTCTTGTTGATTATTGCAGCTGTTCTTTTAAGTTTTGGGGAAGGGTCGAGCAAAAGGTCTAGTGGTGGCAATCCTGACGAGATATTGTTTCATGGGATTATTCCTGTGTTGGTTGCTTCTGTGCTTTCGGGTTTGGCGTCCTCTCTGTGTCAATGGGCTTCCCAGGTTAGCGAAACGGTTCTGTTTCCGTGCTTTGAAGGAACTATTTCATGGTGTTGTCGAAGTTCTTACTCTTGTGTTGATCATAGTTGTCTCCTTTTGTGTTATAGGTTAAGAAGCACTCGTCGTACTTGATGACTGTAGAGATGTCTATTGTTGGAAGTTTGTGCATGTTGGTGAGTACTGCTAAGTCTCCCGATGGAGAAGCTATCAGAAAACATGGACTTTTCTATGGATGGACTCTACTGACTTGGGTAATGATCATATTGAAATTTCATGTTTCCCTCTATTTTTTGTATATTGGCTTCATTCCTGTGGAGTTTAATTTGTTGGCATACTCAGAACCACCACAATCATTGGTTTAGTTTGGAAGACAGTTAGTTAATATGGAAGATATTAGTGTTTATGCTCAGCTAATCGGTTCCTTTTGAAGGAAAATGTTTTGGACAACCCTTTCTGGTCTGTCTTACCATATATATGTCCATTAGGACAGCATCTGTTGGTTCCAGAATTCTAGGATTTTCTTTCTTTATATTCTATATCACATGAGCATGCTAAATACAGTCCCATTGGTTTGCTCTGCTCTTGAAGGCGCTACTTTTTCTTCTTGTTATATGATTATATCTGTGGGTGACAATTTTCACACATTAACAAAATATTGGCATATATCTGATGTAATCTCAGGTTGCACTGGGACTGGGGTTTGCTTTTCTGTTGTCTTTGAAACACCCCAGTTTACGAAGAAAACAAAAAAAGGAAAAAGTAGAGAAAATGTGCAATATTGATGAAGAGTGAAAAACTATGCATTCCTTTTATAGAAGAGTGATGCTCTTTATATTTTGTACTTGCAAAGACTGTGATGTTACATGCTTTATAATGTGGCTCTTTGTGTTTTCGCCATTTTTCAGATCCCAGTCATGTCCAATGCCTTGGGTGGAATTCTTGTTGGCCTAGTCACAACCCATGCTGGCGGGGTTAGAAAGGCAAGTTTTTCTTTTTTCTTTTTGTTTTTAGCATGAATTACAAAGGCAACTTTAACATTATATAAGAATAACAACATTAGTGATCAGATGATCCCAAACACACTATTAGCTTAAGTATTTTCTTGCAGATAGACATTTTGAGTAGAAACCCTGAAATACTTTATTACTTTACTATTTGCTACCCTTGGCCACTTGAATCAACATAACAACTTCAGATATAATGGCTAGGTTACATAAATGTGGAACATGTAAAGGAAGCAGAATCTGATCTCTTCGGTTTAAGATTCATGCTAATATCTTCATTTATTGTACCTTAAAAATTTGAAAAGAATGCCAAATGGTTGGTAAACTGTTCTATGCATACACCTGCTATTTGGGATCAGTCATTTTGGTTGGAATGGCTGAAAATATGACTCCTTTCTATCTTTTCAGAAGTTCTGTATGCAGTTTCATTATTGAAAGGCCAATTTAGTTTTTAAGGTACTTACTGCAGAAGTTTTATCTAACATGGTTGCAGGGGTTTGTTATTGTTTCTGCGCTTCTTGTTACGGCTTTGCTGCAGTTCATTTTTGAAGGGAAACCACCTTCATTGTATTGTCTGGCATCTCTTCCCCTCGTGGTTAGCAGCATTTCGATATACCAGAAATATCCTTACCGAGTTAAAAAGAAAGAATCTTAAAATCCTAACCATTGTGACATCAGGGACTTCTTATTTTGGCCCTGATCACAAAGAATTTTCATTAGTTGGACATATCGGAACTTGTAGCTGCCTAGATGATAGAGTTATCAGAGAATCCAAGATTTTACGCTTTAGGTAAGGAATTCAATATCAAGTTGTATGTAGCTGCCAAAAACTTTTGAATGAGGTTCTAATTTGATCAGAGACCTCTTCGATCTTTGTCAGAACCATTATATGAAGATCATTGTAATCTTCAATTGTTGTAAGAGTGAACAATCAATACATGAGCTCTTGTACGAATGATAACCATCATTGGAGGGTTGTTTCTTCTTAACCTAGTCCTGGACAGTCATGATTACTGCAACATCTATTTCTATTGTCAATATAACATCCACATTTTTTTAATAGAAACTTGTTGACAGGAAGAAAAAAATCTGATTTGAGCTTATGCTTTGCATCTCACTACACCAAAATAAAGTTTGAGATTGTCATCTTGATTGGCATTTACTAGATGCCAAACATGAACGTGCAGTTTGATAGAGAAACTCTGGAGCATAAACTTGAGAGACCCCTTTTAGCTACAGGTTGTCCAAGGACTACATGATCAAGAGGTTGGATTGGAACTCTAATTAATATATTGATACATTAATGTTCGTCTACCCGACTTAACATAGTTTTGGTTAAAATCACAGGGCAAACTCGAAATTTCGAAAAATAAAAGTTGTGGAGGGTTTAGTTTGCAAAAGGTCCAAAAACCCACAACCCGGACATACCAGCATTTCTCAGAGTTGCAAAACCCCTTCACTCTCCCTCAAAACCCAAAATCTCAGAGAAGAGAAGCAAAGACGCCATGGGAAGCAGATTGGGGAGCAGAGTAGTCCACTTCCCAAACCTACCCATCAAGCTCCTAATGCCCACGAGCTTCACCAACATCAGAGAATTCGCCCTCAAAACCATCCCCTCCGCCTCCAAGATCGAAATCAAGCGCGTCCTCGAGTCCCTCTACGGCTTCGAGATCGACAAGGTCCGAACCCTAAACATGGACGGCAAGAAGAAGAAGCGCGGCGGCCTGCTGATCGCGAAACCCGACTACAAGAAGGCCTACGTCACGCTGAAGTCACCGCTGTCGCTGAACTCGGCGCTCTATCCGATTGGTGCTATTGAGCAGGAGAAGAAGCAGATGGTGGGGAAGAAGTCGAGCAAGTCTAGCGTCGTCGAGGAAGGCGAGGGGAAGAAGCATTGGCTGGATGGGAAGGAGGAGGTGAGGAGGGGGAGATATGAGAGGGGATCTCCGGTTTTCGGCGACGGCAAGGAGAAGTTTCCATGGAGCAATATGAGGTTTCGCTAGGTGCTCTGGCTGATGGTAAATTTGGGTTCCTTTTTATTTTTGAATCAAAACTTGAGTACTAGTAGTTTGATGAATTGTGGCAGTGAAGTGTGGACAGTGCTTGAGCATTTAGCTTTTGATTAATAAAAGCGAATACTATTGATGGTTAATCTTGTTTGATTCGGCATGGTTTTGTTTTACTCGGAGATTGCATGTTCATATGCTAGCAGTACTTATAAAGGTTTAAACTGTTGAGGTTAGAACTTGATTCTAGCAACGTGAGCTATTGTCCATTAGTATTGTAATGACGTGAGAGATATTGATATGAGAGGAAGTTATTGCTTGATGAACAAATTGATATAGTCCAATTGAGAGTTAATATTTGTTGTGAAGAGTACAGAATATCTGTTTGGCTGACAATCAATGTAGCAATGCTCAAGTTCTCATCTCCAGGAGTTTAGCATATAGTTTCCTGTCCTTTGATTATATGGTCATTTTGACTCTTTTGGGATCCACTACTGAAAGCTTGTAGGCTTGCACATGTAGAAAAGGATGTAGTCAGCTAGATGCTCTTTGGAGCATGCAATATTGTGGAGTAATGTAATGGCTTACATATTGGGAAACTACAGAAAATTGCTCCGTTTTTTGTTTATGCCTCTAATGGCTATTGATAGTTTGAACGTCATGTGTAGTTTGCCATATCAGACCCACCCCCCACCCAAAAAAACAAAGAAGTCTAGCTTTCTGCAAGTGTATTCATACAGATGTTACCCTGCTTGAAGGCTTATATCTCACACTGGCATTTAGAGTGCGGGGTTTCCTAACCTCTGAATTTGAGAGTCTTAGACTTTTGGGTTAAAGTAATTCAGGACATGGATGACCTTCGTCTGGAGCTGATTCTGCCCCCAATTGAGTTGGGTCTTTGTTTTTCTTCTCCAGTATCGTTGGCTTCAGATTTTGTATGGAAAGATTTCTTGATTTTTCTCCATCCTGAACTCCAACTTGACACAATCTTTTGCTTGTTGTTCATCTTTTCATGCTCCTGTTGCAGCTCTGAGTAGTCTCTTTGCAGCTCTGCCATCCTTATCTTCACATTCTCAAGTTCCGCTTTAAGATTCTTAATTTCTGCATCTGTTGATGAGCGGTTTCCTTCCTGTTCAGAGTTATTGCCAGTTGGTGCTGATTCCTTCTCTTGCATTGCTGTCCTCATCTTTACTTGCTCTGAGAACAGAACCTGTACAGGTTTCATAGTCTAATCATCTGGTAAGAAATGTAAACTTTGATGGACCACATAGTGGCTTGCACTGAAATTCGTCATCAGATTCTCAGTTAATTGTCTTTGTCTCTGTGTACGAGCTTCTTCAATCTAGATTATTCATAGTACTTCCTTTTTTAGAGGAATGCATTCTTTTGGAATCCATTTCTGTTATTGAAAATTTCCTTACATAGTTTTTTAGGTATTTCTATTTCTTCAACAGTAGATGATCTACGTTGCTTTCCTTGGTAAAAATGATCCCAGTAATTTTTCTTCAAACATTTCCATATACGGCTCTGTAGGCTTATACAAGACTGAGGTTTCTAATTTGACTTCTTGTGCGAGTTGTTTAACTGTGGAATTTTGGATGGTGTTTGCTACAATATGACTAATAAGAACAGTTGCTTTTTTCTTTCAATAAGTGTCTAATTTGGGTTTTATAAGCGGTTAGAATCACTGTCCTAACTTTTATAAACAATTGTAGAAGAGATTGTTCTACTGTTCAGAGGGTGGTTCTAGGTGGATAGGTGAGGTTGAAGTTCTTTCTTTCAATTGCTATACCAGAAACCTGCCCTTAACCTAATTCATGTCTGTATAACTTGTCTAAAAGCCTAAGGCGGGTAATAGGCTTTTATTATGTGTATATGCAAATAATTCTCACAGCATGTGATTGGGATAGTACCTAGTTGGTTTTCAAGTTATGTGGCAGTACCGAACAACACCTTGTTAGATGCCATAGGCAATCTCTTTAATGTTGATGATTCTTGGGTTTCTGTAAATTTATTCTGTATTGCATTCTAGTTACAATGTAACATTGTTCTTTTATGAGTTAATATTTGTTTTGTTGATGTCTGTGGAATGGATTTTGCATGTATAAAATATTGAGCTATCAAAGAAAAATATGGGATACTTATTTCAATCTTATCATTGTTTCAAGCTTTCTTCCTCCTGAATTTTCTTCTGTATGTATGCAAAAATTTCTTTCTTTCTTTTTTTCTTTTGATGCTCATCTGAACAGTTTCATTTATGATACTGATTTTATAGTGTCCACAACTTTGTCTGCGGTATGTGGAGGTTCTTGGGTTGCATTCTTTTTCATGTTACCAAATGATACGTCAAATGTTTGTTAGAACTAGTTGAAAACCCTGCATTTTAAAAGTGCATTTCAAAAAGACCTAGATGGCTTAATCTTATAACTAATTCCTTAACATTTTAAGCTAGTTTTCAGCATGAACGAGTTAATATAAACTTTGTTATTAACCTCTTGCCTGACATGACTGGAAATTTGAGAAATGTTACCTGGACAATGGTTTTCATAGGCAGTCGATCATTTTGTGCAGCATGCATGCATGCATCAAGTGATAGTTTCTCACAGTTCATTATCCTGCATAGCCTTCTTCGATCATGCTCGGGAAGTGAAGGATGAGTCTGAAACAGGGTTCAGTTTAAGGTTTTAAAATGTCTATAAAGTAAAAACTATAGGAACAAGTAGGTAAGTAACCTTCAGATAGGTGTCAATAGCCCTATAAAGACCATCATCACATGCTCGAGCATTTTCAGGCAGCAATTCAGCCAATACTTGAAACTTGGTTATCGAGAGATTTGGGTCTCCTGCAATCTCAGCCAGGTAGCTGTCCAAGAGCTTACTGATATTGGTTTTACCAATCTTCTCTTGCTGTTGATGCTCATGCATCAAGAAATATTCCACAATCCTTTGAACTACATCAACGTCGTGCATCGTGCGTTCTTCTGGAGACCTGCACTAGACATTATGAAAATTAAAAGGATATTTGAGGTTGTTTATACATACATCTTCAGCAAGATAATTCTATAGTAATTATCTTGCTAAGATAAGACTAAATAGAATAGAGTACTCACGTCACCAATTTCCCTTGGTCTGCAATATTATAACTTGGAATCAGCAAATCATTGACTGTGGCATCTTCTAACATCATCCCTACTCTCTTTTCAAGCTCTGAAATCAAAGCTGGCGATGCCGAGTACATCATTGCCATCTTTAACATCTGCAATAAGAATTTACATGGAACAGCTTCATTTTGGGGAGGAAGTACGCTTAGGAGGCTTTCAATAATTGCTTTTTGCTCCTGGCTGTGTCCATAATCGCCTTCCTCTTTCCTGTTACTCAGGATACTGAACTGCAGGTCATTTCTTCCAATTCCATATCCTCTTAGTCCTTCAAACTCCACATCCATGCCTGGCAACCATCTTTCTGCATAGTGCATAATACATTTACCTATAAACTCTGGCCTTGTATTCTTTGCTTTTATTGTCGATATGACCCTCATGAAATGATCTATTCGAAAGGTGGCCACTTCACAAAACCACCATTGTTCTTGACCGTCGGCATCCCTACTGGTTTTTTCTCTAGTAGCCTTCCATGCAATTGAGTCGCAGCATCTTCTGACAATTTGAAGATTCTCAGCCCATGGAGATAGAGTTTCACAGGACTTAAGTACAGTGATGGTATCTTTCCAAGAAGAAAGGACTACCAATGTCAGAAAAGCTTCAGTCTTGGAAATCAGATTTCCAGCTTGAAGTTCTTCAGTCATTTCTAGAAATTCTGATCCGCATCTTAGTGGAGCTATATTGTTAGGGTTTAAGTCCAGTGGGAGACCATAACAGAATTTTAGAATCATTTCAAAGGTTTCTGGTCCACCTGGGAAGTTTTCAAGCTTCAAGTCATTGCCAAAATTTGAGATCGAAGGCTGAAATTCCAATTGACCTATGTAGCCACATTTTGCTACCAAAGGATACTGTTTACAGAAAGAGAAACACAACATGAAATAACTGACTGCTCTGTATATGTTCAATGTGAAAGACAAGAAACTGTAGAAAATAAATTCACAAGGCAAGACTCATGGTGTTTCATATCTGATTCAGATTTGAACGTGTTAACAAGAATTGTATATGACTATCAATAGTCTCTGTGTCTTGTTATGAAAAAAAGTAACTATGTGCTTTTCGAATGCAGCACAGCATCATCTCCTATTAAGACAAGTATGATATTAAATTACTATCTGTCTGTTTTTTTTTTTTTTTTTTCTAGTAAACAAAGGTTTGATGAGCTGTTTTAGGTAATTTACAACAAAATTTCATCCATTTTCGTCTGCAGACATGTCTGCAAGCGAAAATCTGTGGTTGAACCTGCCTGTGATATAAATTGAACAATTGTCTTTCTCTGTAGTTACCTTGTGAACATTGAAGGTGATTTCTTGAACTCGAATTGTAAGGTCCGTTGGGACATGAGAAGTGATGAACCTGCATGAAACCATCAAACGAAAGAGTAAGAGGGATGAGAAGCAGTTGATGAGGAAATGCAGTTGAAATTTGACTACTATGATAAAACTGGTTTTCTTCTTGTCAATAAGATGCGAGTTTAGTAGTACCAGGAGTGTTCTGTCTTTTCGAAGCTATCAGCTAGATTGATGGGTTTGGCGGGAATCACAATGCTTTGGTCTTGAAGTTGATCACTGCGATTGTAATGACTGCCTGGATTTTGTGTTGTAGTTAGAGACTTGTTCATGGTGACTGATTGGCTGGATATGTAATGACTTATGAATGACACTTGATTTCTCTGAATAATATGATATAAGAGATTGGCACGTTGTTTGAGTTATTGCATGAGAATTGAGTCTGTGGCTGTGATCAATGTCCTCTTGAGAGGGTAGGTGAAATGTCCCCTAACTGTTGCATAATCTGATTCTGACATAAGAGTTATTTGGTGAATGTTTTGAAAGAGATGGAGAATGTGGGCTATGACAGGTCAATTATTAGCGAAGTAGATAAGGAATAAAGGAAGTAACCAATAGATGGTTCTGTGGCTATGAATATAGATATGTACGTTCTTATATATATAAGATTGTGGATTTCTTTGTGCTACAGAGAATTATTGTTGTCATTGATGTAACATGAGATTTACTAACGTTTCATGTGGATGGACAAATTGATTTTGTGGATTTTGTTTAATTTGTCTGGTCAAGGACAAACTAGATGGACTAAATTAATTTCACTTCTGTGATATTCTTATTTGCAATACAGCCTCTATCAAGTAATTTCAGAGCTTAGGAATCATTTGTCCAGAACTTGGTACAGGAATTGGGCTAGAAATTTGCCTCTTATTTTTGAAGTGTTTTTGGCCAGGGATTGCCCATGAGAAAATGGCACCAATTGGGTCATCGTCTTTCTCATCCTAAGGTCTTCAAAAGCTTGCATCACAAAGCTCCTCCTTTTCGACGGTGGAAAGTTGTTGCCCTCAGGATCATACTTTCATGGGTAACTTGGGCTTTGCATCTGCTCCTTAAAGTCATGCATATATATATGCACATGTTGCTGTAGATCACACATCTTCTCTTCTTTTTATTTACGTATCAATTGTATTGATGAGATAGATAATAGTACAAAGTATGTAACAAGGTACAACGTACATGAGGGAATGTATTTTTGATCTTTCGCCTAGGGTGATGGCCAGCACAAAAGCCAAAGCCACTAACTAGATCCACCTCCTGAAAATAACACATGAGGGGGAAGATGGCTCTACAAAACAACACCAAGTAGCTAAGGGTGGAGCCTTGACCAAACGGTCGACCCTGCAAAGCAAAAGGAAACGGTGGTGAAGACGACCAAATTAAGCTCCCAAAGTCTTGCAAGCTCAAGAACATGAGCTTCGATCACTTTTAAACTCGTGATGTTTGGACATTTCGGATAATACTCCTTTGAATTTGAAAACTTTCATCATGAATATATATTAAACGAACAGATTTTACTTGAAGATAGAATGAGAACAAGAAAAATAAATACCACACTATCAGATCATGACTAGCATCCTCGTGCTATCAATTTTCATACACGCCTATGCTTCGCTAAAACGGCCTTAACTTCATTTAGCATTCCCCAAATTCAGTTCCGCTCAAATCATTGGGAATTAATGTGAGAAGATTCCCCAGCAACATATGGCATCTGGCTAATTTCTTCATAGTTCAAATAGTACGTACCAATTTGAGTACGGAGTTGCTTGAATACGAAAAGGTTCACCATTATACTAAGATAAAATGATGATTGTATTCGGTATATAATTTCAGAGCTTGGACCCATTTGTTCAAGGCTTATTGGTACAAGAATGGTGCTAGAAATTTTCCTCTTATTGTAATAATTTGAAGTGTTTTTGGCCAGAGTTTGACCATCTGTAAATGGCACCCATGCCAATTGGGTACCTTGTCGTTGGAACTGCATCTTAGAGGTTGAACTTACGTTAGCAACAAAAAGGGTGCCCATCATCTTTTTTTTTGCCTTGCATCCTAAGGTTTCTCAAAAGCTTGCTTCGCAAAGCTCCTTTTCAATGGTGGAAAGGAGGCCGGAGTTGCCCTAAGATCCTACTTTCACGGGCAAACTGAAGTTTTGCATGTGCTCCTAACTTGTTTATGCATGTAGTGACATATCTATGCACGTGTTGGTGTAGGATTCTAAAATATACATGCCTCTTTTCTCTTTGAGCTTGAAGGAAAGTTTGACAGAAGGGTCAAAAGCCAACCCATTTGAGTTGGTAGAAGTCCGTGCCTGCTAGAAATGTTTTCTCAATCATCTCATCCTTCTGGAAAAGTGCTGGATAGTAGTGAAAGAGAAAGGAGATCACGTTCTTGTGAAATCAAAGTTTTAAGGAAATCAAAGTTGAATAATAGTGGCCCAGTACCATTTGGTCTAGTGACATAAGTCTCCCCTTTGTAAGTGGGAGGTTGTGAGTTCGACTCATAAAAAACTAGTTGTTGATATGATCAAAAAAAAAAAAAAAGTTGAATAATAGTGTGTCGTACTCATCAATTCTCAAAAAAGTTTTGTGAAAACGTCCCCCATTACTAAGTTGAATCAATGTTTTTTTATAATTCATATGCTACTGTTTTTCTTCAAAAGTAATTCATATTTCTCTCTGAACATAAGAAAAGATCAAATTTTCATATATACGAATATTCGGTCTATGAGGACTGAGAATTATCATTTCTTCATTCCTAGATAAGGCCACAAGGGATAGATATTCGAAATCTAAACCTTGAATGGTGAATGTTAGCGTAAGTAATCACTATTGATCTTTGGTATCGTCTACAGTACATTAATGTACCAATACATCAAGTAGACTAGGTTCAATACAGAGGTAGACTAGCTCAGTACATGGGTAGACATGCATGGAGTTAGTCTACCCTTATACTGAGCTAGTCTACATCTGTATTGAACCTAGTCTAACTACTTGATGTATCAGTACATTAATGTACTGAAGTATTTTCCGTGATCTTTTTCACTTTTTCTAGGTTATCTTAAACTCGTTTCTCATGTTTTTCTAGCCTCTTCCTCACAGAATCCTTCATAAAGTTTTACCACTTTAAGAGAGGTGTGGAAGTGGATTGAACTATGATAGATCAGAGGTTCGATTACATCATGTAACAAGCCGGGAAAAAAAAAAAAAAGAGGGGTAAATTAGGAAACGCAAGGAAGGAAGTACAATATTTGGACTTTTGCCGTCTTCGTCGTGCTTGGCGGTTTCTCCTCACCTTCCTATATAAATAGATTGAACTCAAAAAACGGAAAAGAAAGAGACGAAAATAAATAAGAAACACGCTTTCTTTCAGAGTCATATTCATTCCTCTTGCTCTGAGATTCAGATCCAAAAAAGCAAAGCACACAGAATAGAATAGAATAGAATAGAAGAATCTCGAAAATGGCGACGGTGTCCCCTCTGGCGAAATACAAGCTCGTCTTCCTCGGCGATCAGTCCGTCGGCAAAACCAGCATCATCACCCGCTTCATGTATGACAAATTCGATTCAACCTATCAGGTATTTCACACATTTCATTCGATCCCTTTCTTAATTTTACGCAATTTTGAATTTCTTGCGGGGTCTAATATATGTTAACATTGCAGGCTACGATTGGAATTGATTTTCTGTCGAAAACGATGTACCTTGAAGATCGGACAGTTCGTTTGCAGCTTTGGTATGAGTTATTTGCATTCCATTTGTTTGATTCATATAACGTTGCAGCTCTATGTGATCATGTTTCGTATTTTTTACCTTTAGTCTTACATCGCGGAAGATCAGACTATGACAACGGTTATCTTGGATTTGCTGAATCATTTTTCCGTAAAATGAATGAATGGCAATACTGCTAGATAGAAATGCGAGTCTTGTTTCACTTGTTTCTTTATACCACCATCTAGTTGTACTGTTGCTTGTGAACCTTGTGAAAGTCTGAAAGATGGTTTTTGTGGCTAGGATGAGTATGTAGGTCCAGAATATGATTCTCTTGACGAGGATGGGTATTTAAAGTGTTTAAGGCTATTACTGCATCATACTTGTTTGCTTTGTCAGTTCATCTTTTGTCTACTTGATCTATATATTCGTTTATGCAATTCGCATCATGTTAATCTGCTGCTACATTACGTTTTTGACTTTACAGGGATACTGCAGGGCAAGAGAGGTTTAGGAGTCTCATTCCAAGCTACATCAGGGATTCTTCTGTTGCAGTAATCGCCTATGATGTAGCTAGTGAGTAGTAGTTTAGCATCTTTTAGGATCATAGTGTTTTATATTTAAAACTTTATTTGGTTTCATATTCCCTGGTTGAGAAACTAGAAAGCACTTTTGTCATGACTCATTAGCCATTTTTGTTGGAAAAATCTGATGAGTTTCGTTTTATAATAGAATCAAGAGCATGAGCTGACAAAAAAACCATGTTGATATCCACTCTTGTTTCATCTATGGAACATAACTGATCAATACATAATTGACCCTAGCTAGTCTCTGCTCTTGCTCTTCATAAACACATATTCTTCTCCCTTTGACTGAATTGTTGTGATGCAGATAGACAATCATTTCTGAACACTAATAAATGGATTGAAGAAGTACGAACAGAACGGGGTACTGATGTCATTATCGTGCTTGTTGGGAACAAAACTGATCTCGTTGATAAGAGGTGAGTAATGCACCAAAATTACTAACCGCACCACTTACACTACTCGTTCTGATTAATAGTTTTGCCATGAATCCATCTTAGAGAACCTGATATCTCCTTTGTTGCTACATACAACAAAAACCTCATTGAATAATGACTGAATAGGTTTTTCTTCTGTAAGTGACCTTCCCATTGACTATGAAGACATTAACACCTGCATGGCACCCTTTTATGTCTGTAATAGACAAAAATTACATTGCAATATAGAAGGAGTAGCAGTATGGTTACTTGGTTAGGGACTTATCGAGTTCACCCATTTTCCTTCACAATGCACAAGAATTAAAATTTCAAGTTGTTCTAACCATGTAGTATGGTTGATAAAACAGACAAGTTTCTATAGAGGAAGGAGATTCCAAATCTCGTGAGTTTGGAGTCATGTTCATAGAAACCAGCGCCAAAGCAGGATTCAATATCAAGGTAAAAATACAGAAACTCCTGATTCCTTAGGTTCATGCAAACTATCTTACTCAATCAGGCATCATCTTCTTCTAAACCATAATGCAAGTATACTTCATTTGTTTCAACTTTAATTGCTCATATTTTTTTATGACTACCATGAAAAACGCAGCCACTATTCCGTAAGATTGCTTCTGCGCTGCCAGGGATGGAAACCCTTTCCTCCACAAAACAGGAAGATATGGTTGATGTAAACCTGAAGCCCACTGTCAATTCATCCAACGCAGATCAGCAAGGGGGAGGTTGTGCATGCTAGACTATTCATTTTACTGAAAAGAAAAGGAAAAAGCAGTTAGTATAATCGATTGAGCCAACATAGTGATCCTACTCGAGTCTAAGCTATTCGTTTAGGAGCCTAGTGCTTTCTGTTCCATTTGTGTAATGAGGTTGTGTTAAAGTGTTTATAGGAAAACTAAAAGTAGTAATTGTTCCATTTGTGCTAACTTACTAAACTGTGATGATTTGGATTCAGTGTGTTATATTTCCATTACTATGATATTTCATACAGTTAATGTGAAAAGATCCCCATATGATTTACATTAAGTTTTCCAAACTATGTAGGAAATGAGAAGTCCATGCTTCCCTTCATTACTGTATAATTAGTATACAAGTGAAAAGAACCTCCTTCCTGAAGCTCTAGTTCTTGGTTCCAAACTTCCAATAGACTGAAAATGAAACTGAAAAAGCAAATTACTACTGGCCCCTAATCTTGGCGCTTCATGACCAAAAACAACATTGAACAATGAGGCTCTTCTGTAAGTGCACCTTTACAATCATGACGACACTACGCCAACCAGGGCACCCTTGCTTATTTTGCTTAGTTTCACTGAAACTAAAGGAATACAAGTACGGCTGGCTGGCGATTTATTCAGAGTTGTTCCGACTATATAGTGTGTGATGAGTTTCTATGAATAGGGAGGAGTTTTTTTTCTTCTTCCTTTTTTTTTTTTTTTTTTTGAAGGGAGGAAAATCTCTATTAGGTATTATTATTGATGAAATAACTATACTGTGAGGTGGACGTATGACCTAAACCTCGAGTATAAATGCAAACATCCTCAGAGTACATCCTCAGTAATAGAAGGTGTCTCTTCAATCCAAACCTCATCAATATAAGACAGGCTAGCAAAGTGTGTTAACCTGTGAGCAATACTATTTGCTTCATCGAAACTGCTGTCAATGAAATAAGTATCAACATAAAGGTAATTAGAGCAGCTAAAAGCCAGTATTTCTTGGTTTTCTTCAAATCAGCAATCCCCTGCACAATTTACACCATTGCAAATATCTGATTTCTGGTGACTGGAACTCAGAGCCAGACCTGAGGTCAGCATCGTGAGTCGGTTGTATGCTGCCATCTTTTGAGGAATTTATTTTTGAGTATTTAAGAAACCTATAGATATACTAATTCTTTATTTTAAGCAAATTGCCAAATTAAAAAATAGGGGCCGTGACCACTTACCCGATTTTAGGCTGAAAATTGCCCACTTGCTCCATTAAGAGTTTTTTAACCCCATTTACCCAATCTAACATCTACTGACAATTTTACCCATATTAATTAAAGGGAGTTTCTATTCATACCTCCAAATTTGGCATTTGGACCTCCCCACTTAATAGACCTCCAACTTACTTTTACCAATAACCATTTTGCTATCTACACCTCTCTAATCTTCCTATAATGGCCATCGTCCAATAAAATCAATAAAACCCCTTTCTTTTTTTTTAGATTCGATTCATACTTTCAAAAATCATTAGTTGGACCTCCTTTAGTTTTTGAAGATTTGGAATTGCAGTAATTTTTTTTTTTTTTTTTTTGGAAGTTCATCCTCCATATACGAGTTACATACAGAGGTGCTAGCACTTTTTCAATGAATTGTCAACTCTTGGTTAGCGTAGGCAACAATACCATGTTTGCTCATCATCTCGTACAAATATGTTTTCCAAGTATTATTTTCATTGCATTTAGGTGTCATTGTCCCTAAACTGATTCAATAGCAACTTGAAATGAACATGGTTTTTTTGTTTTAGATATGTATGGGATAGTGGAGGAAATTACAATTATCAACCATGAGTCTAGGGCATTCTCTATAGATTTATATCATAGGGTTGAATTTTTCATCATATCTATAGAATAGTTCCACATAAAATTGCTCTGACTGATGATGTGCGGGAAGATCTTGTGGACAACTATCCATTGCTGTGTTTATCATATAAACGTGCTGGAGTACTGCTTTTTGTCACCGCTCGTTCACATGTTTGTTTGCATTCAGAATGAGTAGGGCTTCATCAACTGAGGTGTCTTTGTATTTCCCATTTTCTCTCCTTTTATTTTTTATTTTTTTATAGCGCAGTGATAGATCTTGTAAATTGTCAGCTATCTGAGCAAGGAAGTCTATCACTTTACGAGGACAAAGTCAAATTCTAAATTTTTTTATTACAACGTTAAATAACTTTTGGCGATATATATTTTAGCATTTACATTGGAAGAGAAAGTTTTCCCCAAGTTGAAGAGTATTACTGTTCATAGAGATAAGAAGATAATTTTTTTTTCCTTATTTATGTCTTTATTGGTAATTTGACATTATTTGACAAAGTCAACTATTATTTGGAAAAAGAGAGAGGTCCAAATACCAATATTGGAGGTATGAATAGAAGCTCCCTTAATTAAATTGAAACTGCTCAATCTCTCCTCTCATACTCTCTCTCCTCCCGGACTCTCTCTCTCTCTCTCTCTCTCTCTCTCTAAACTAAAACTGATCGATCTCCACCGGCGAAGAGCTGGAGCATCCACACCCGACCCGAGATAATCACCAAGTACCAGATCCTCGAGCGGGTCGGATCCGGCGCCTACTCCGACGTCTACCGCGCCCGTCGTCTCGCCGACAACCTTAGCGTCGCTCTCAAGGAGGTCCACGACTACCAGTCAGCCTTCCGCGAAATTGAGGCCCTCCAGACGCTCCACGGCTGCCCCAACGTCGTCGTTTTGTACTAGTACTTCCGGCTTGACGACGAGGACGCCGTGCTCGTGCTCGAGTTTCTGGGCAGTGACCTGGAGACTGATCAAAGCGGCGAAGAAGAAGGAGGGCGGGATTGGCTGCAGCGAGGTCAAAAGGTGGATGCTGCAGATGCTGTTTGGGATCGACGCGTGTCATTGGAATATGATCGTGCATCTGGATTTGAAGCCGAGCAGTTTGTTGATTGGGGAGGACGAAGTCGTTCTGTTTTTTTTTTTTTTTTTTTTTTTTTTGGTAAATTTGGCAGAAGAATGAATATTGAGTAGTTATACAAGTCTATTGTGGGGCAATAATGCAGTAATATGAGTATTGGGGGGCAATAATATGCATATAAATTAATCAATTGTGCCTGTAGAGTATTCATTTTGGTTTTGGGAGTTTATGCAATTCACCGGAGGGCAATAATATGATTATTTGAGGCAATAATATGATTATTGGGAGGCAATAATATGAGTATTGGGGGGCAGTAATATGGTTACTGGGGGGCAATAATATGATTACTGGTGGGTAATAATATGGTTACTGGGTATTATTAGGGGGCAATAAATTCAGATGCCGGAATCCGGTTAACAGTCCGGTGGCCGGATTTCGGATTCCGGTCATCGGTTGCCGGATTCCGATCACCGGTCGCCGGAGCCCGGGGCCGGCCGCTGGTCACTGGAGCACAGCAAGGTGGAGGATGACTTTTCTCTCTAAGTGAGAAAGAAGGAGAGGGCAAAAAAGTCCCAAAAATTAATAAAAAAGAATTAATTTGGTAAAGGGGAAATAATCTCTTAGAGTGTTTTGGGTAAACGGGGTTAAAAAATAGTTAGTGGAGCAAGTGGGCAATTTTTAAGCTGAAATTGGGTAAATGATCATTTCCCCTTAAAAATAAAGGAGGAAATGTTATCCAGATCGACCACCATGATACCTTCTGGCGTTGGCTTGAAGCTTGGAGGATCATATGTCAACAAACTCAATATGATCCTTACAAAAATTCAAACAAAAAAACAATGTGACAAACAAATATAAAGAACTAAATAAAATTAAAAGAAAATATGATGAGTAAAAACTAACTAGGAAATTCTTAATCTTATTGTTTTCTTGATCAAAACAAGTACATATGGTCATATGCAGGATATACATTACATATATAAATTTCCGACAATTATTATTTAGTATGTTTGTATATTTGTAACACCAGGATGTTCCATTGAAGCTGACATGCTATTAGCAGTTGATGAATTATCTAATAAAGTTTATTATTCTTGGAACAGCTTTGGTAGCAAGAATCAACATAGCCTTCCGCGTAGCTTGTAAGATCTGCATGTCAAGCAATAATATCGTAAATACTTTGAAGCATAGTCAAAATAAAAATTGAGAAAGAGACAGTTTGAGTAGAAGTATAGGTACCATAAATGGAGGGTTTGGTAGTGGTGGTCATGACGTTGCTCATAGAGCTCACACAACTATGAGTACAACCATAGGCAACGTCTGAAGTTGGCCCAATCTGGCAAGCAGTCATGCAAAGGCCAAAGCACGCTGCATATTTTGGGGGATTGGCTATGTCCAGAGCGCAAGAGATGGCACACTTTTTGGCACACGTTAGGGTACTTGTGTCCGGAAAGACAATAGAGTCTTGAGGAGTTGGGGCTACTGCTAATGAAAGCACAAGCATGCCTAGCAATGCCACACATCTCAACACAATATTAGTACTAACCTCCATTGCCAAGCTCTCCTCTCTTTTTATTAGTTTTGGTTATGCTAGCTAGTTTACTTTGTTGCTGGATGAAGTGGAAGTTAACCTCAAACCTTAATTTATAGGGTGATTGTTTTGCCATCTACGGAAATGCCATCAATTTCCATTATTTGGTATTCAATGAAAATCAGGGATAATCCATGGTGTTTTATTTTCATGCTTCTATTAACTTTTATTGCCATATGTGAGCGAGAGTACTGGAATTTTCTTCCAAAATATGCAATTCCTTTAGATGCTGTCAGTAGGCGAATATTGAATTGCATATTAATTTGCCTATATGTTTCACAGTTGCCTTATCTTGGCCTTTGCCTTCCAAACTTGGAGCACACAACTTTCTAGAACACTTGAAATTTTACCTTTAGCAGCCTAGTGCTTTCTTCCATTTGTGTAATGAGGTTGTGTTAAAGTTTTGTGTAATGAGGTTGTGTTATAGTGTTTATCGGAAAACCGAAAACTAAAAGTAGCAATTGTTCCATGCATTTGTGCTAACCTACTAAATTGTGAAGATTTGGATTCAGTGTGTTATATTTTCATTACTATAATATTCCATACAGTTAATGTGAAAAGATCCCCATATGATTACATTAAGTCTTCCAAACTGTGTAGGAACTGATGAAGTCCATGCTACCCTTCATTACTGTAATACTGTATAATACTATAATGTAGTATCAAAGTGAAATTAACCTCCTTCCTGAAGCTCTAGTTGTTGGTTCCAAACTTCCAATAGACCGAAAATGAAATTGAAAAAGCAAATTAATTACTACTTTCCCCCTAATCTCGGCGCTTCATGGCTAAAAACCTCATTGAACAGATAGGATCTTCTACGCCAACCAGGGCACCCTCGCTTATTTTGCTCTGTTTCACTGACACAAAAGGAATACAAGTACGGCTGACTGGCGATTTATTCAGAGTTGTTCCGACCATGTAGTGTGTGATTGATCTAACAAACGAGTTTTTATAAAAAGAAAGGAGCTTTTTTTTCTTTTCTTTTTTTGGAAGGGAGGAAAATCTCTATTAGGTATTATAATCGATGAAATGACTATACTGCGAGGTGCACGTATGACCTAAACCTCGAATATAATTACAAAACATCCTCAGAGAGTACATCCTCAATAATAGAAGGTTGTCTTTTCAATCAAAACCTCACCAATATAAGAAAGACTAGTAAAGTATGCTAACCAGTGAGCAACACTATTTGCTTCATAGAACTACTGTAAATGAAATAAGAGTCAAACAGAACAAAGACAAAGGGAAAATTTGGGAATTTATGATGTATTGATCTTCTCCAAAGATGGAGTACACATACAAAGTATACACATTCCTAATAGGAAACTAATTACACCGTGATATTCTCCCCCTTAACTACATAATATTCTCCTTAACTATACAATCCTAATTATACTACAATTCCTACAATTATGGAGAGTGACTCACTGATGTGCTCATATTATCCTATATTTCTTTGCATCTTAATCTTAGTATTTATGCTTTGTCCTCCTTATTTCAAGTCATTTATGCTGTTATAGTGTTTTTGTAGGTTTGTCTCATAAAGAGAAGAAAAGAAGCTAATTAAAATGAGCTAACTAGGATTGAAAGACGTCCAGGTCCCAGAATATGTCTGTGCAGAACATCCAACTTCTTCGAATTACTGGGAGTTACCCAGATCGAATCAGACAATGATTCTTATATGCATGGAAAGCTACGGATGTCTACTTTCTGTATAATTTTACGGATCTCGATTTCGATACTTCTGGAGAAAGTTATGATTATTTTAGTGAGATAGGTCGGACAGGAAATCTGCTCGGGAATTTACAAACATTCTTGGAGAACTCAAGTTCCGTGGCACAAGATCATCAATCCTAATGTTTCAAGCAAGTTAATTCAGATGAGGATTAAATGATGAACTTATTCCTACTTCTACAAGAGATATTTCAAGATTTTCCCATTCCAAATGAAGAAAGGAATCTAAACCCAAGTTTTACAAGGAAACATGAAGCCAAAGATGAGCAGAAATCTTCCCTATATAAGGGAGCACGAATTTACATGAGAAAAGAGTCTCGGGAGCACAATGTAGACGCCTAAGGAGTAGAGACGACTCATCCATCTTCCCTTTCTTTTCCCCTTCCATTCTTTTTATGTTTTTCTTATGTTTTATTTAGTTATATTTTGTTAAAACCTTTTTCTAGGGTTAAGATGATGCCCTAGCATGATTGTTTATGTACTTTGATGATTTGTTGATGGATTTATAGTTTCTTTATGAATGAATTCTTAGTCACTATTTGAATTGATGCTTTATGTTTAAGTTCTTTGATTGATCACCTTAGGGCTTTGCATCTAGTAATTAGAAGATGAATTTGAGGCGTACCTGCAATATAATTCAAATTAGCTTCTTGTGATTAAGAGTTGTGAATTACATTATTGTCGTACCTGAAGTAATGGTTTGCATGATTCTCTTGTTTTCTAGAACATAATGAGTCCTATGTGTTAAATTTATGCCGTATACCTGGATAAACTGCATGTTAGGATATACGACCTCTGCCGTACCTGGAGAGAATCATACACTTAAGAAAAACTATGGTCTAAGTGCCGTACCTGGACTTAGATACGGGAATTGTCATCCAAAGGAACAAAAGAATCTGTTAATTGCATCAAAACATCAATATGATTGTTAGTGGTTGATTCCGAAACCCTAGGTTTTATCATCTTTGCTTTTCAACTTATAAACTTTATTTTGCTTGTTTGTTTGTTTCACATTATTTGTTTATTCAAAATCTAAAAACAATATCGTCTTTCTCTTCATTGTTCATTGTGTTTTTGTGATTTTGTGTTTGGATTAATTGAGTTAGGGTTTAAATTAATTATCAATTCTCAGTTAGAACGACCTCGTACTTGCACACTATACTAACGACGATTCGTGCACTTGCAAGTTTTTATTAAAATTTCGCAACACTCACGCCAACACTACCCCTCAAGTTGGAGCATACAGATCACGGATGCCCAACTTGTCAAGTGAGTCAGAAAACGCCTTGCTAGAAACTGCCTTTGTAAGAATGTCCGCCAACTGCTCCTCAGTAGGTACGAAGGGAAAAGAGATGATTTGTTGATCCAGCTTCTCTTTGACGAAGTGTCTATCAACCTCCACATGTTTTGTGCGATCATGTTGAACAGGATTATGAGCAATTTCAACTGCAGCTTTGTTATCACAGAATAAGGGCATGGCTTTCTTCTGCTTGAACCCTAAATCCCTCAACAAGTGCCTCAACCACAACATCTCACAAACTCCACGAGTCATTCCTCTATATTCTGCTTCAGCACTAGAACGGGCCACCACCTTCTGCTTCTTACTCTTCCAAGTAACTAAATTCCCACCTAAAAACGTAAAGTATCCGGAAGTGGACCGTCGATCAGTTATACAACCTGCCCAGTCTGCATTTGTATACCCCAAAACATCCAAATGCCTATGCTTAGAAAACACCAACCCCCTTCCAGGAGCATACTTCAAGTACCTCAAGATCCGAACTACAGCTTCCATATGAGCCTTACTAGGATTATGCATGAACTGACTCACAACACTAACTGCATAAGCTAAGTCTGGTCTAGTGTGTGACAAATAAATTAATCTTCCAACTAACCTCTGATATCTCGCCTTATTCGTGGGTACTTGATCTGGATACTCAGCTAACCGATGGTTCTGCTCAATGGGTGTGTTAGCTGGTTGGCAATCGAGCATACCCGTCTCTGCTAATAAGTCAAGGACATACTTTCTCTGGCTCAACATAATACAATCTTTTCCTCTAGCAACTTCAATTCCCAAGAAATATTTCAAACTCCCCAAGTCTTTCATTTCAAATTCTGCTGACAATGCACTCTGCAACTTCTTAATCTCCTCAAGATCATTACCTGTCACCACCATGTCATCCACATAAATAATTAAAGCTGTAACTTTACCCTTCTGATGCTTAAGGAATAGGGTATGATCTGAATTGCTCTGCCTGTACCCAATCCTCCTCATGAATGTCGTGAATCGACCAAACCAAGCTCTTGGAGATTGTTTGAGGCCATATAGGGACTTCCTTAAACGACACACCACCTTGACTCCAGTGGAAGTACCATATCCCGGAGGCAAGTCCATGTATACTTCTTCATTCAAATCACCATGCAAGAAGGCATTTTTTACATCAAATTGTTGCAGAGGCCAATCAAGATTAGCTGCTAGAGACAGAAGTACTCGGATTGTATTGATCTTTGCTACTGGTGCAAAAGTTTCATCATAGTCCACACCATACTTCTGGGTATAACCCTTCGCTACTAGCCTTGCCTTATATCTGTCCACCGAACCATCTGAATTGTGCTTCACTGTATACACCCATCGGCACCCAATTGTTTTCTTTCCAGGAGGTAGTGATACTAACTCCCACGTTTGATTTTTTTTCAAGTGCATCCATCTCCACAACCATTGCTTTTGCCCACTTCTCGTCCTTCATTGCATCATGCACTTTACTAGGAAGTGACACAGAAGATAATTGATTCACAAAGGCTACATACGGTTTAGACAACCTATGAGTAGACACATAATTAGCTACAGGATATTTGGTCTTAGCACACAAACTTGGTTCATATTTCTTGGCAGACTGGCCACGATTGGACCGTTCTGGTAAGACTCGTGTTTGAACATGTGTAGAATCATTTAAAGGAGTAACGCTATTAGACAAAGGTGGGTTATGGGACAAAGGCAAACTACTACGTACCTCAAATGAAGATTGAATAGGGGAGACCACTGATGGAGAGGGAGAGACTGAATGATTAGGAGCTTCTTCTTGAAAGATAGACGATTCAGCAATTGTCTTTTCTGTTTCGGAATTCACAATGCTCTATTCGGCAGTTGCATGGCGAAGAGTAGACGATTCAGTAATTGCCTTTTCTATTTCGGAACTTGTAATGCTCTGTTCGGCAGTTACATGGCGAAGGCTAGACGATTCAGCAATTTCATTTTCTATTTCGGAACTCGCAGCGCTCTGTTCGACAATTGCCTTTTCTATTTCTGCAGGAGTGTCGTTGGTTTCTGGGGCATTGGACACTTCCTCTTCACTAACCGATCAATCGTTTGAGATAAAGCAATCGATCGTTGGTCCTGTTTGGCACTGTCCTTCATAAAAAACACCCTGCTCCCCCTGACTATAAGTCGTAGAAGGTGGAAAATAACATGTATCCTCACTTAATGTCACATCCATGGTGACATAAAATCGTTGAGAGGGAGGATGATAACACTTGTATCCTTTCTGCTGAGTCCCATACCCGACAAAGACACATTTGAGAGCCCTTGCATCTAACTTAGAACGTTGGTTCTTATAGAGATGGACATAGGCTACACAACCAAAGACACGAGCAGGAAGGGTATTAAGAGATGGGATAGAGACATAACTAGACAATACCTCGAATGGAATACGACCTTGAAGAGAGGAAGATGGGAGACGATTAATAAGATGGGAGGCACACAACACTGCCTCTCCCCAAAGGTATTTAGGCATATTGGCACTAAGGAGAAGGGCGCGACCCATGTCTAACAAATGACGATTCTTCCGCTCAGAGATCCCATTCTGTTCTGGTGTTTGTGGGCAAGTGGTTTGGTGAACAATTCCATGAGATTGGAAGTAATCACGAAATGAATGATTAACAAACTCCCACTACCTATGTACGAAGTCATGGGTTCGAGTCACCATGGGGGTAGGAGTGAAACCCTTTGATCCTCTTTTTGAAAGAAGAAGAAAAAAAAAAAAAAAAAAAAAACTCCCCCCCCCCCAATTATCAGACCGAAAGACCTTAATACGAGCATCATATTGGGTACGAACAAGATTATGGAATGCTATAAAGGCAGAGAAAACTGCATCTTTTGACTTAAGAAAAACAACCCAAGTTAATCTGGTGAAGTCATCAATGAGTAAACAAAATAATGCATTCCTGAAAGAGTTGAATTTTTGGAAGGTCCCCATAAATCGGAATGAATTCATTCAAAAGGCATTGTACTAGACTGAAAGCTAGAAGGATAACTAGACCTATGACTCTTGGCTAAAGAACAAGTTTCACAATGTAGACTAGAATCACTTATTCCCAAAAAAAAGGGAAGGCATGGACTTCTTCATGACACCAAAGGATGGGTGACCCAAACGGCGATGCCACAACCACAATTCATTCATCCGATCAGAACTCAATGTCAGGGCAACAGGACCTTGTGGACTTGATGGTGCTTGTGTCGGTCCTTCGTACATGCAATCCAAGTGAAACAGTCTCTCCCTCAGATCTCCCTTGCCAATTATCACTCGAGTACACAGATCCTGAAAGATAACATACATAGGATAAAAGGTGACAAAGCATTTGTTTTGTGTGTTTAATTGAGACACAGACAAAAGATGATGAGATAAAGAGGGTACATAAAGGACATTATAAAGAGTAATGGACGGTGTAACCTGGACTGACCCAATTCCTAAGACCGGAAAAGACTCACCATTGGCATTAGAGACATGTGTTATGGATGGGGAGGACAACGTGACGAAGAAAGACTTATCATAGGTCATATGATCAGACGCACCAGAATCAATTATCCATGTATTACTACCAGTAAAGCCAGAAACATTTAAAGCGACACCAATTTTACCTCGATTCTCCTGATTTAGGGAAACATTACCCTTAGTTTGATCTTGACCCTCCACATCATAGAAATCAGGTTCTTTCTCCTGCACCAGTTGGATTGCCGCCTTGCTTTTCTGACCATTGTTACTTCTTTTCCAATCAGAGTTATTGGAGTTGAGTCTTAGCAACATGGGGCATTGACTCTTGTAGTGGCCAACAATTTTACAATAGTTGCAAGTCACCTGACTGTTGAACAACGAACTAAGGGACAAATCTACCATTCTTCTTCTTCAAGCAGCAACACAAACCACAAAATTTGACACGGCTAAGGAAGGAGAGGGTGACGGCAAGGTATTGCAAAATTTAGGGTTTTAGGGCAAAAGGAATAGAGGATGAAGACAAAGGACAAACTCTTAAAGAGTACAAAGACAAATTTGCAGCGGAAACAAACGAACAGAGTCCAGACGGATCTCTGCTCTGATACCAAGTCAAACAGAACAAAGACAAAGGGAAAGTTTGGGAATTTCTGATGTATTGATCTTCTCCAAAGATGGAGTACATATACAAAGTATACACATTCCTAATAAGAAACTAATTACACCGTGATATTCTCCCCCTTAACTACGAGAAATTTTGCAGTGCTCCCGTCAGTCCACCTGGCAATCTGATATGGTGTGACGTTGCAATCAAATATTGACACGTGGATTTGCTAAAGTTAAAACATAAACTCAGTTTTCCATTCTTTTGTGCAATGACCTTTATGGGTCTTCTTTGCCATGAGAAGCTGTCTGGGTCTTCCGATTTCTCTCTCCCTAGAAGTTTCAATCTCTCTTATCCCTCCTCTCTCTAAGGTTTCCATCTCTCCATCGTTTCCACCGGACGCAACACCGGCGACTCCGAGCACATGGATCTGGAGCTTGGGACCATGGATAGCTTTAGATGTCAGATTGATTCTATTCTCGATGTGATGATCATGGTAGATTCTAACTTTTGAGATTCCAATTCCAATTATATACGTGATGACTTGGTGTTTCATAAATTAATCTCTGGAATCATGAAAATTGTTCAAGAGATATAAGATGGAATTTGCAGATTACGGTGTAATTGATGATGAATGAAAGTATAATTGAATTTTTTTTTTTTTAGAAGGAAAAGTATAATTGAATTGGAAGATGAAGATGATGAGATAGAAACGGAGACTCGGAGAGAGAACGACCCAATATCGTCTTTCTAATTATCAACTGAAACAATAATTTTATATTTTAGAAAATAAAACTTATGTGTCAAAATCTTATTGGGGCGTTAGACCATGTCAGCATGGTGACATGGACTGACGGGAGTATTGAAAAATTTCTCCTTAACTACATAATATTCTCTTTAACTATACAATCCTAATTATACTACAATTCCTACAATTATGGAGAGTGACTCACGCCAACGATAAGTATCAACATTAAGGTAATTAGAGCATTGGTTTTCTTCATATCATCCATCCCCTATACAATTTACACCCCTGCAAATCTCTGATTTCTGGTGACTGGAACTCAGGGCCAGACTTTGAGGTCAGCCTCTTGAGTCGGCTACCTGCTGCCATCTTTTCAGGAATTTATTTTTGAGTATTTAAGAAACTTATAGATATAAAACGTATACAACGTATCAAAATCTAGCCGCAACATAGTAGGCAGGGGTGAGATCTTTAATTTAATTAAGGACTAATTCATCAGCAAAAGGCTGCTCACAATCTAATTCTTTATTTTAAGCAAATTGCCAAATTAAAAAAATAAAGGAGGATATCTTATCCAGATCGACCACCATGATACCCTCTGACGTTGGCTTGAAGCTTGGAGGATCATATGTCAACAAACTCAGTATGATCCGTATAAAAATTAAAAAATAATAAAAAATTTGTGACAAACACGTATAATGAACAAAATGAAATTGAAAGAAAATATGATGAGTAAAAACTAACAGGGAAATTCTTATTGTTATTGTTTTCTTGATCGAAACAAGTACATATGGTCATATGCAGGATATACATTACATATATAAATTTCCGACAATTATTATTTAGTATGTTTGTATATTTGTAACACCAGGATGTTCCATTGAAGCTGACATGCTATTAGCAGTTGACGAATTATCTAATAAAGTTTATTATTCTTTGGAACAGCTTTGGTAGCAAGAATCAACATAGCCTTCCGCGTAGCTTGTAAGATCTGCATGGCAAGCAATAATATCGTAAATACTTTGAAGCATAGTCAAAATAAAAATGAGAAAGAGACAGTTTGAGTAGAAGTATAGGTACCATAAATGGAGGGTTTGGTAGTGGTGGTCATGACTTTGCTCATAGAGCTCACACAACTATGAGTACAACCATAGGGAAGGTCTGAAGTTGGCCCAATCTGGCAAGCAGTCATGCAAAGGCCAAAGCACGCTGCATATTTTGGGGGATTGGCTATGTCCAAAGCGCAAGAGATGGCACACTTTTTGACACACGTTAGGGTACTTGTGTCCGGAAAGACAACAGAGTCTTGAGGAGCTGGGGCTACTGCTAATGAAAGCACAAGCATGCCTAGCAAGGCCACACATCTCAACACAATATTAGTACTAACCTCCATTGCTAAGCTCTCCTCTCTTTTTATTAGTTTTGGTTATGTCAGCTAGTTTACTTTGTTGCTGGATGAAGTGGAAGTTAACCTCAAGCCTTAATTTAAAGGGTGATTCTTTTGCCATCTACGGAAATGCCATCAATTTCCATTATTTGGTATTCAATGAAAATCTGGGATAATTCATGGTGTTTCATTTTCATGCTTCTATTAATTTTAATTGCCATATGTAAGAGAGTACTGGATTTTCTTCTAAATGCTGTCTGAAGGTGAATATTAAATTGCATATTAATTTGCATATATGTTTCACAATTGCCTTATCTTCGCCTTTGCCTTCTAAACTTGGAGCGCACAACTTTCTAGAACACTTGATTTGAATTTTACGTATTGCAGGGTGCTAAGAGAAACATTTCAGTCTCATCGAAACGAATCCAATGAGCATTATGAGTAGCTGACCATTTATGTTTGATGTCAAAAAGTTCAAACAGATTTCAAGGTGGAGCATTGACAAAGATTTCCATTATTTGTGGCATCCCATGAATATCGGTTATATCATAAGTGATTTTCCTAAACCATATCATCCAATATTCATCTACTGTAAATGCACAGAGCAGCTCCACTCGGAGGTCATCATCCATTGAAGCAGTTTCATTGCAAAACCTTGTGTATACACATACAAAAGACTGAAATTTACTCAGACCTTTCACTGTTCAAATGCCAATGGAATACACATACAAAAAGACTGAAATTTCTGTGTTAAAAGACTGAAATTTCTGTGTTAATCTGTGCTATGGCAGGAATTTAATTCCTTCTCCCATCTCACAAAATGTCAATGGAGAACATTCTAAGGAACTCTTTCGGAAATGAAAACTATGGTCTGTGATGAGGATTCAAAAGTACTATGAAGACTAGGTACTACGAAGACTCTACTTTGAGAATAATCTTCATGAACTCGTACACAAAATAACTGATGGCAGCAGATGGTAAGACCTGAAAGTAGAGAAAATAAACTATGTCAAGATCATAATAAACAGATGTAATTAGGTGACATTGCCAGTATACGAAAGTTTAGCATATGAAGGATAGTTGTATGGGAAAAACAGGAACCTAGTCTAATTACTGAAAGAAAGTAAGAGAACATGTTTAGAAAATTTCTATGCGTGACTTCCTCTGCTACAGCTAAAGCATTTTAACTGAAGAATCATCAGAGTACCATACCTGCAACAAGCTGGGTATCAATCCAGCATAAAGAGCAGGAACACCTCCTTGCTCAACAATCTTCGCACAAGTTGCAACTGCACTTAATCTAGTTGCCGGAACTTGCATTTGAAGGTGTCTCCTCACAACTTCAAAAGGATATGTAGCGGCTTCAGAGCAACAACCGGCAATTGCCCCATACAGTAATGTTCTAATGGTACCCAACTCCATTTGTTCCAGAGCATTCAGTTTGTCACCTTCTTGTTTCATGTGTCGGAGTCTCTCCCTCCCTTCAGGTGAATGCAGATAAGCTGATTTCAGTATATCATAGACGCCGTAGAAAACTGCACCTGAAGGTGCCATACTGACAATAGAGGGTAGTAAGCCCTTGTAAAGAGAGAAGAATCCTTCGGTTTGAATCATGTGGCGGAAAGCACCAATTACACCACCCAATGCTTCTCCACCAGGAGCTACCATCTTTGTCCGGATCTGAAATTATTGACAGTTTAGAATGAGGCTTCCACTGTAGTTTCACAAAAATAATTACTATAAGAAGCTTTTGACAAATGGCAGATTCAAGTTTTTTTTTCTTTTAAATGTAACCAGCCAACTTAACGAAAATGGGGTAACAAAATTGTTTTCATATAGGAAGAAAACAAAAATAATTTTTTTTAAGTGCCCTGTAAAACAAGACAAGCGCTAAGCTGGCGCCCTGCCTATTCCAGTTAATCTACAGACTCTAGACTAGTAGAGGCCAGTTCATTCTTCTTGATATACCCTCTTTTCAAGAATTTGGATTGCACCAGGTGAACTAGTTGAAGTCTGATTAAATAAGGAAGGAAGAAAAGCCAATGTACACAAAAGCTCAAGAATTGCACCTACTTTCGCCTAATGCTGAATCTTCTGTTTTGCACAGGGATACTTCTAGAGGTTTTCTATCAAGCCTCCATTGATTAGGATACGTGAAACATATGGCAAAGCAATTGCAGTGGAAGAGTGGTTCACACTTCATACTTCCATCCAAGACTAGGGCAAATACCGAGTCTTAAATATGGTCCTAAATGGCTGAGAAAAGCATTTTTCTCATTGTCTCATGACCAGCATACTGCAAGCTCTAAAGTGTAAACACAAAAGGCAGCAAGCATGGATTCAACATTAAATTAATTTTGCAGAAGTGGCGTTCTCTACTCACTAGCTAAATGGCCCAGAAAAGAACATCCCCTACCCCCTTCTTATTCTCCACATTGAACTAACTACAAAGCATAAGAAGACTAGAAGAGTAATTACTCAATTACTTCAAACAAACTAAGAAAGATTCACCAGGCAAAGGTTTTCTTATGACATGAAATCAAATGGACCAATTAAAAGTTGTGAGTTGAGGCATACAGTGTCCATGGGCAAGCAGAGCAAGGTAGCTGTAATTCCAGCTGCAGCACCAGCAAGAAACCTCTCAAAATTCGTGGATTCCTCATTCCCCGACAACTTCACCAGATGATTTCTGTACGTATCATAGGCATAGAAATTGATAGCCTTGAAGGGTGCCGTGCGAAGAATATTCACAAAATTCCCTTTCCAAAATCCTTTCAGCCCTTGAGAATCTGCAATCGTCTTGATGAGCTCAACCAAGTTCTTCTGCTCACCACGTATTATGTACTCCAGCTTTAGCCTCTCGAGAGGAGCAACAAACGTTCTAAATACACCACAGAAAATATCAAGACTCAGAACAATAATGATGCATGAGCCAAATAGAATGTACAAATAGTCAATTCAAGGCATAACCAGTAATTTACATGAAAAAACGAAAATTAGAGGTCCTTTTCAGTTTGCTTCATAATCACAGGACAAAAGAGAAAAATCTCATTTGGGTTTTTCATTTCCAATATTCATATCCAAACAAAACATACAACCTTGACTTATAGTGCATCATCATATAGTCCAATACTCATCTGGGTCAGCTCAACAACATCAAAACCCAACACTCCTATTTCTTTTCTTTCCAAGACTCAAACTTTCTACTCTTAATCCAATTCACAAGCAAATACAAATGATTATTCACCAAAAATGAAAACTTTACAATTCAATTCAGAGGGTTTGAAAGCTAGAAAGCCTCTAACCTTGAAACCATGGCAGCAACAGCTCCAGACCAGAGATGCTTGGTAGTATTCATAGCACCTGATCCCTTCTCCACAATCTCACTCCGCTCCTTCTCAAACACAACCTCCGCCGCCGCCTGCTCTTCCGCCGTCGAATTTGTATTCCCATTTTGCCCCAGGGCTTCTCCCGATTCCCGAACATACCCCTCGTTTCCATCTGACAAGCTCACACACAAGAACGCCCCTCCGCCGCGGCCACCCCCAAAACGCACCGTTTTGCTGAAACACCGACCCGAACCCGACCGGGTCTTGGACTTGGCCGGAAGGAGGGAAAGGAAGGTGGGAGAGACGGTTTGATCAGGGTGGAGGAACAAGCCGCCGCCGAGGAAGAGGAGCGAGGGGTCGGGATCGGACGGCGGGGATTGGATCAAGCGAGAGAGGTTGAAACCGGCGCGGTGGTGCATTGCTGAAACGGCGTCGTAGCGTGGAAGTGAGCGACATTTAGGGGTGGTTATGAAGAAGAGGGAAATTGAGAAGCTTGAAGAAGACGAGGGAATGGAATAATGATATTATTGGAGAGAATGTGAGGGAGTTGGGGATGAAAGGGACGTCTGGGATTGAGTTGGGGATGGTGGGGGGTTTGCTTTTGCTTTGTTTCCATCGCCGTCAGGTGGATTTAGCTTTCATCATCGTCTGTTGGAGGAAGGTTGGCGGCTTCTGGGACTAGTTGGACTGTTCTGGTTGGGATGTAAATGTCAATTAGACTGTTTGGGGTTATAGCACTCTGTCACGCCACTACTATCGTAATAAATTATATTAATTGGAAAATAAAAAAGATACAGAGCGGAGATTTGTAACTGAGCGGAGTATTAAAGTGATCGGTGGAAGAGTAAAGGTTTACCAGTTTATGTGATGTAGTTTAGCTGATGCGGTGTGGTTGAAACTCCGATGAAGTCACACTAAGCACGTTTCTAAATACTAACAGTCCTAAAGATGGAAAACGAGTCACCAGAAAAAAAAAAAAAAAAAAAAACAAAAAAACATAAGGTTTCCAAAGGGCACCACTAATAGAGGAGACTGTTGTGGTTAAATGAAAGTCAAATCATCTTTTGAAGAATAAGATTATGAATTCAACTGACAAGAGAGTAAATGAGAATGCGAGTGGCGAATTGAGTTTCTATGAGCCATTCATTTAACGATATCAACATGGACTTGAAAAGGAAGGCAAAGGCCATGGGCGGAGCCAAAATGATTTTTTTGGGGGATGCCAGAGTATAATGTACTTGAAAATACTTCAAAATATAGAAAAAATGAGATTTCATAGCTATATAAAAACAATGGGTACAACAATATATTGAATAAACTAGTCAAAAAAAACAATATATTGAATAAAGTTATAAAGTGATCAAACTGAATCATTTATTAGAAATGTTTTTGCACGTCTAATACAAAATGCAAATTATTTTGAGAAAATTTTAACAACAGTACACGACAATGAGTCCACTCTGAATTTTGGTGAATTTACTTTCGGAAATATCAAAACGGTACATGACTTTCAAATCTCAACCCAATTTTAGTGCATGCCGTCAATAACCGTTAGCCTTGTGCAATTATTCATTTTTCAAAGAGTAATTTAGTATTTTCACCTCCTCTCTCTCTCTCTCTCTCTCTCTCTCTCTCTCTCTCTCTCTCTCTCTCTCTCTCTCTCTCTCTCTCTCTCTCTCTCTCTCTCTCATCATCTCGAGATATGACAATGATAACGGTAGCCATTGCTGCAGAGCTTTTAGAAGTATAGAGAACAGCGGTTGCGAGGATGACAGAGTGATTTTTACCTGCACAAACGCGCAACGTACCATGCTACTGTCTCACCAGTCTTCGTTTGTTGCCTTCTCCTTCTCTGTTCGACCACCACAATGACGACTCTGCTTCTCAGTCTCTCACTCTCTCCTAGTCTCCTCGACGGTTGACTGTACTGGTACGGCGAGCCAGCAACACCTCCTAGTCAATCCGGAACCGATCCGGCCCTCTCCACGAATCCAATTCGGCACCACCAAGAATATAAAGCCTCACAACGACACAACCCTTCCCCTCAATCTCAAGCTCCTCTAATTCAAGGTCCAAACCACTTTTAATAAATACACATAGTTCTCCAACTATCTCTCTCCCCCATTCTCTATCTCTGATTGTCAAGCTATGTACTTGAAGAAGGTATGCAAAAGCTTCTGGATTTGATTGTTACAGATTGCTAGAAGAATAAATTTTGATGCTTTCTATGTTTGGATTGGAATCTGTGATATCCTTTTGCATGAATTGAAATGGGTTTAGTGGAATTTTTGTGGGTTTTCAGTTATTTTGATATTAGCGATCAGCTTTATTTGATTGTAGCTGTTCTTTGGCCGGGTTCGTGTGTTTGTTGTGGTGGTGATGGTGTTGTAACATTTTAATATTTTATTTATTATTGAAATTAAATTTGGGTGAATTTATTTTGTGTTTACATTCTGAATTTATTTGTGTATTTAAATTCAGAATTTATTTTGAATTTTATTTGTAACTCATGGTGATTTATTTTTATTTATTTTAGATTTTTAATTTTTTGTAACCTATGGCATTTGGTTACTACTCTAATAATGGTAGGGAGTGTCCTAAGAGCCTATAAATAGTACCATTTGTTACATGCTCAAATATATCCTTACTTTTACGTAATACTATTACTAAACACTACTATTCACCCATCAATTTTATTTCCAAAATCCTCCAAAATGTCATGTGTGTTTTTTAGCCAAAGAAAAGTATTCTTTTGGTGAAGTTTTAGGTTCCTCCAACTTGTGCAGATTGGTGTGAGCCGTACAACTTGTTGTTGGGCAGTTGTATCCTGGAGGGGATAAGTCAAGAGATTTCTGGTGCACCGGCAGAGAGCTTGAATCTCCTTAAAGAGAGCGAGACACTCAACCTATTGTCAACGAGTTTCTCAAATAGAAATTATAATTTCACCAATAGATAGTGATAGTGATGGTGATGGTGGGTGAGAGAGAGAGAGAGAGAGTGATGACAATTAGAGAAGAGAGAGAGAGAGAGAGAGAGTTGCAGGAGGCTTCTTCTACTTTCTTCTTCTTGTTTTAATTTTTTTTTTTTATCAATCCTTGAAGAGACGGATTTTCCCATACAAATTTAACCAAAATCACACTGACTAACGGTGGATGTAACGGCATGCACTAATTTTGGGTTGGGATTTGAAAGTCATGTATTATTTTGATATTTCCGAAAGTAAATTCACCAAAATTCGAAGTGGACCCATAGTAGTGTATTGTTGTTAAAATTTTTCCAATTATTTTATATACATACTGTTTTTGATATCTAGTGAGTTGATATATTTCCACGTAATTCACAACTTCTTGATCTGTCTATAAAAAGCAATGGGAGGATATGTAATACTTATTCTGGCTTATGATGAATGAAATTGAAACTCAATTTGAGATTGATTAAATATATATATATATATATATATATATATATATATATAAGTAAAGAAAAAAAAAAGGGGGTCGTACATTGTATTTTATTTTATTACTGTTTTAGTAATATTTTTTGGAAATAAATAGGGGAAAGTTTTTGTTTTTATTGTATTGGTTGAAAACTATACATGACAACTTCGTCCTCTCACTAACCACAAGTCTTCAAACAATTACACAAGGGGGGCCAAGAAGAAACAATAAATTTTTCTTGCTATAATCATTGTACCCCTAATGTCACTGCAGGCCCTCTATTAACTCTGCGGTCTAACCACCACAGGTGGTCGAGTTGGTAAGAGCCTCCAGGTGTGGAACCCCCACACCCGGGTTCGAATCCCGCCGACGCTTATTGGAGTTAAATCCCAATATATTCTTGGTGGCCAGGGGGGAGGAAGCGTTCTGACAAGATCCCCCGAGCACGGATTAGTCTCTGAGCATAGGAAGTTTTTGAGGACACCGTGTGATTGACAAATCAAAAAAAAAAATAAATAAATAAAAAAAACTCTGCGGTCTCTGCCCCTAGCAAAGACTTTTTTTTTTTTTAATATGCAGTGTTAGTCGATTTGAGTGATCTCTCCTCTATATGTTTTCTCATTGTGGCACTATGGTTTTTTTTTTTTTCTTCCACATGTTTACATCTTCAGGCAAACTCGTACATAATACTTCTCTAGGAAACATTTCTTACTATAAAACGATATTGTATACATTTATTTTTTACATTTGTGTGTTAATTATCATTCGGATAGATATTGGATACATTTCTTTCTATAGTATGCAACTCAATAGTACTAGCAGTAGCCGCGCTAGTTTTTGTTTATCAAATCTAATAAGGAACTAGTTTGGGATTGCTGTGACTTTTAAAAAAAAATTGTTTGCTATTGTGTTGTGAGAATAATCAGCTGTGAATGAAAACAGTTTCGTGTAATCGTGTTTGGTAAATAATATGTTTAAAAGTGCTGTCAATACATAAAACAACTTCAGAGCGTGTTTTGATTCACAGCAGTTCTAAAAGCAATCTTTGGGCTGCTTCTAAAATCAGTGTGACCTATGATTTTCAATTAAAGCTGCTTTTTATTTATTTATGAAACACAATAAAATCTAAAATTTCAAACAAAAGCTGATTTTTTTTTTAAAAAAAAGTGAAGCAATCTCAAACGGGGCCTAAGGCTGCTATGTTCTATTTACATTTTCGTCTTCCCAACTAATTTTATCAAAAACAAAAATTTCTATGACTCCAACTGTTTAACTTCTCTTCTTGCTCTAACTTTCAACCTAGGTACATACATATTTTTATCCATATGAATTTATGCCTCATTTGGTCACGGGGTCAAATCTCACTGACATCAGAGGTGAGGTGGGGATTTACACTGTTATCCAGAATTAAAAAAAAAATAAAAAAAGTTTCTCTGTTTTTCCCGTGAATATGAAAAATAAACTTCTCACTAGTTTTTCGTACCAATATTTGACAATAATAACTTTAAATCAAGTAATTAATGTGCAATTAGTATTGGACAAGGGTCATACCAAAGTTACTTCCGGCCTTCCGCCCCAGAGTGATAGCTCACTCAACCACTATTTTTGTAACAAAAAAAAAAAAGTGGGGTTGATAAATATCCACGAGGGAAGATTAAGCTTTTGGCAGTTAAAAGTCCCAAAAGTAAATGTTGCATACTTTTGCACCAGGGAATTCTGTCGTTTTGGAATTTGTAAAGGCACCCTACTTGTACATGAGAGAGACTTGCGTGGGGCACCCGCACCACGTGGCATATGCGGCAGACCAATCACGGCCTAGCAGGGAGGTCTTTTGGGTATTGTATATTTAAGGAACAGGGGCATTTTCGGAAGAGAGAAAAAATTTTCTTTGTTCTGATTGGGTGGTCCTAAAGCCACGTGGTGGGGAAACCCCGCCTAAGAATTTCTCCTTGTACATATATGCCATAGGCCCATACCCTGCAAAGTGCAAAGATCAAAATTGGAATTGGATCACCTTCATCCAAAAGTTTCATCCATACGTAATGAGCATTATGCTCCATCTCGCAGTTTCTGCAACTTGTACGTGGAATTGGAATATGTACGTTCACCTCTCTCTCTCTCTCTCTCTCTCTCTCTCTCTCTCTCATAGTGTTCATGTGAATTAACTTTTTGCTAGTGTGATATAGAACTATAGCTAGCTAGCAATATTAAAGGATGGTTTCTTACATATATTCTTCATCAATCCAAAAAGCTTGAGGAAACTCTAGAGTTCTGAAAATGCAAGATGGATCAAATATGAAGATCGAATTAATGCCTCAAATTCAACATACAATATTGCTCTAATTTCAATCTCTTCATGAAACTTCGATCAGTACCCATAACTCCATGAGAAGAATCTATGTATGTGGAGACTCCCCCCGGCCGTATTTTCTTTTATTTCATTAATCAAGACTTGAGGGCAGCCCCGCATCAGCTCTATTTAAAAAAATAAAATAAAATAAAATAAAAACTTTATGAGAAGAAATTAGATTTCTTTCTAGGTTTGCAAGAAATTTGAAAGACCTAGGTACGGTGCATATATTCTAGCTTATTAACAAACTTGTTACTCGTATTTTTGATATTATTCATAGCATATTATTTTTTATATCATTTTAATTTCATTCACAATTTCAAAATTGGTCTAATATCTAAAATGTTTGAGTTGTATCAAACTTCTAAACTTCTAAAGATTACAACAATATTACGCAATCGACATCCTAGCTAGAGTGCCCTAAACACTCCTATACGATTTCTTTGCTTGTATGAACACATGATTACTTCATTCAGTAAATAAAAGTTGCATACACTCAGTCCAAAGGAAAGGAAGAAACTAATGACATTATTATGGAGGTACGGTATATAGTAACAGTCTATGTTATAGTTTATGAATTGGGACCAAGCATTTTCCATATCTTTAGATAGATAGAGACAAATAACAAACCTAATCAGCAATTCTAGTTCATTCAGACACAAAATGCACTCATGTCCAGATGTCGACAAGATCAAGATGACTTCATTGAGTTCTTTGTATCAAACGGTCTAGGTAAAGTAAAATTAGTCAAGAATCTTGAACGAGAACCCGTGAGTCTCTAGTAGTGTCTTGTGCGATTGACTTCTGTCTCAGTGATCGTTGTCCATGCCGTGCCATCCAAGCCTTTTCTGTTCCAACTTTTGTAAGCTTTCTTTCATCTTCTTCTTCTTCTTCTTCACATGCAAGCTCTTATGGTGGTGAAGCATCGATCGTGACAAAAGCCTCGTACATTTTACAATCTCCCACAAGATTCACCCATTTCTAGTGGTGTTAACTCTACCCTCCATCTCTTGCCAAATTTACTTTTGCATAATTTCTTCACTTTTTTTATAAATTTTTCGATAGTTCGAATTTGATTTAATGTGACCGTGCACAATCCACAAACATATTGAGTTTCGTAATTTTTCTTTATAAAAACAATAAGGTTTCGAAGTGAGGTAGTTTGTTGAATACTTTATCCCATTACCCTTAGAAAAGTATCAAAGGAATAGTGAGTCAGATAAGTAATCTTTTTTTTTTTTTTTTTTTTTGAAAGGATAAGTAATCTGACAAAGCTCTCTTGAGTCTTGAAGTCATTATTGACAAAGCTCAGAAAGGTACCAAATCGACCAACAACCAAGTTATGTAGGTATGATTTTGAAGGAAAAAAAAAAGTAGACTCACCATTTTCTTTCGACTTTGTTCTATGTACGAATTTAGTTACATCATTATAAATTTAAATCTTTTCCTATCACACAATTACCATCCATCCGTAAGTAGAACTCAGAACCTCAAGTTACATAGAAAATTTAAAATCAATTTTTGAATGGCAAAACCATTTTTAAAAAAAAATGATCACTTCAAAATAGAAAAGAAAATAGCAAAGGGTAAATTGGTCATGATAAAAGATACTCTGGAACAGCAGAGTAATCAGTAAAAAAGAGAAGAAAGTGGTCCAGGAGGAGGACGTCATAATCAGTAGTAAGGCGAATCGCGCCATTTATAATAAAAAAAGAATAAACATAAAAGCGCTCCTCCTACTCCTACTTTCTCCTTCATCCAACATTGTAACGTTAACTTCTCTCTCTCTCTCTCTGAAATTGGTGAGAGACTTGCAATGGAATCCAATCTCTCTGCAATGGCTGCTAATCTCTCCAATGAGGTACAATCATTCTCTTCTTCTTCTTCTTCTTCTTCTTCTTCTTCTGCATTTTTACTGCTTTTGAGTTTAGCACACTCTTGTTCTTGAAGCTTGGCTTACTCCTCTACTCCAATTCTACTTGCTTCTATCTAGAATTCCAATTTGGGCTCTAAATTTAATTTAAAGGGCAAGTTTTTTGAGGACCGAACAACATAAAGTCTCAATCTTTATTATTTTCCACTGTGGCCAACTCACAACCAGAGGATCCATGAATACTAGGCTCACTGACTGTTTTGGAACCCTGGTTCATGAATAATTGGATGTGAAATGAACTGGGTTTTCTTGTAATTGCATTACAGTACTGGGTTTTTGACTGTTCACTGTTAGGAATGAAGTCCTGGTGGCCTGGTGGGTGGGTTGGTTGAGATTTTTCTATGTGCTGATTTTTCTGTGTTAGTTTTGGCAGCTAGCTTTTAATGGGTAGCTTTGTTTTAGTGTTGGTGGACAGCTGGCATTGTTTGTATTCTGCCCTAGTAAATTTTTGTTTTGTTTTTTGAATGTAAAGAAAATAGTAAGAAATTGATGCTCCTTTCTGATCAAGGTTGCCTGTTCCTTTCAAGAAATTGGTTTCTTGAGCTTGAAATTAGCATGTTCAACTTTTGGATTTCAGGTCAATGTCGAGTTGGGTTTCGTTGTACGTGATTCTTAGCAGGCTCTCCATATGTTTTAGGAAAGAATGTCTTAGGTTCTTGATTGCTCACATGAGTCAAAATAATTTAAGCACCATGGATTCAAGTGGTTTTGCAATGAAATAATTAACCTTTGAGCGCTAAACTTCACAAAAGCCTTGTCTAAACTTCTGTAGCCCTTACTGGCCTGGACCAAAGGACGGAAAGGACTAGTTATCTTTTCCTTTATTTAGAACTGACCTTTTCGGGATTTCTCTTCAGCTGGTTCTTGTTCCATGTTTCTGTCACGATACATGGTCCAAATTCCAATCAGTATCATAAGGTTGAATGTGACATTTTCTTTTGTAGTTTTTTGAGGCTTAAACCTAATAGATATTATTGGCAGGGAAAACCTTACATTCACGGAATTTCTGATGGAATACCTGCTGGCTGTCCAAGTGTTAAGTTACTAAAGTCAGCATTTGATGAAGTCGACCAGCATTGCTCTCTAGGTAATGTTTAGTTTTTTTATTGTAATAAGAAAGCAGATAACTGTAGTGAATTAGTTTCATGGCTATCCGCATTGGTTAGCATGTTTGACATTTATGATGACATTTCACATATTACAGATATTTTGCCAATTCTTTTTGAGGAGGCTCAGCTTCCAGCAAAGTTAAAATATCCCTTTCACAGATCACATGTAAGTTTCCATCAAATTGTGCCAGAATAATTTTCCTGAAGTTATATTGTGCTGGCTTTCATTTATTCTATAATTCACTTAGCAAAAGAGGATAGATCAATGTGTATTTATGTAAGAGTGGTTGACGTTTTCGTCTTACACCTTAAAAAAAAAAAAAAAACTATTAACTTACACCTCAATATGTATATATTTGCGGCTGGTATGCAAGTTTAAAGTTGCTGTATACTTCTTCTGTATGCTTCTGTCTAATAATGTACATTAGGAGCTAAAACAATGTGTACAATTCTACATCTATCTCCATCAGGCTTTCAGATCACCATTGAGCTACGAGGATAGATCAATCTGTATCTGCGGGTGAACTTTTGATTTCATGTTACAAATTAATAGAACCTTCTTACTTGTCCCACTTTTTTCCATTTTTTCACATGGATAATGTTGGAGAATACCTTCGTAATTTGATTTTTTTTTTCCCTTTTCTGTTGGTTTTCTTATTGGCATTTTAGTTGCTGGCACCTTTTGGCTTCTAGCTATAGACAGTTATTTGTTATTCTTCAAAAGAGATAGTCTGTTGACATAGTGTTTACCAAAACTTGATCAATCTTCAACTAAGCATTTCCTGTTTGTATAATTTCGCAGCATTTTGAAAGTCTTCCTTTTTCATGTAGGCCCCAGATGTATTTAACATGTCAATGCTGCCCAAGGAAGACAATAGGCCACAATGGGGTTCCCTATTGGCCTTGTTGAGCTTCCTAAAAGTTTCTAATCCATTTAAAAGTCAGATGTGCATGGATGCACAATTGACTTGTCAGAACTGCGATGAATTACAACAAAACAATGGAGATGCTCATCCCCCATTCATCATGGAGATAGCTATTGAGAAGGAATATAATCAAGCACCAGAATCTGAAGAGGAAGCTGTCGAAAGTTTGAAAAGTGGTGGAGAACTTGTAAGTTTCAATTGATCATCTTTCCATTAGCCTTTATTTTGTCTAGAATGAAATACAGATCAACAAAAAACTAGAGATGATTCAAGAGCTTCTGACTTATTATAGATTAATTGTTATCACTTTGCACATCTCTGTTTTCCAATGGGTTTAATGCTGACTGATCTCGGTGGGTTATGATACTTCCAGAGCTTCAGACTTATCATAGATTAATTGTTATCACTTTGCACATCTTCTGTTTTCCAATGTGTTTAATGTTGATCTTGGTGGGTTATGATACTTGCAGAGGGTGTTGCAGAGACAGATGAGCCCAAAAGTAGGTGGGAAACTCATGCAACTACTATTCGACCATGGCACTTCAAAAGGTATTTAAGCATTTCTATGCCATTAAATTTGTTCTGTTTATGTTCTAGAGAATAATAGGGATTTTTTCATTCTTTTAGCAAATTATGGCAAAAAGAATGAGATATTCTACTGGCGGGCAAGCTATAACAGAGGTTTGACAATTTTTGCTACTTGAACCTAGTGGCTCAAAAACTCCTCATAACATCCATGTTTGTGTACCAAGTTTTCAGACCGGCCTTTCTGTAGGTTCCATAGATATTGTGTACTTCTGTTATCCCAGTTGAAGTTGGTAGGAATCAGGAATAAGCTCAATCCTGAGCGACTTTAAGTTGTACTCATTCTCCATGATAAAAGCATGCATTGATCTTTGGAAATGTTTGATCATAAATTAAAAGATAAAAATATCAGCAGCATTGTAAATCATTCAAATCATGTGACACGATTCTTGCTGCCTGAAGTTTAAACCTTTGTTTCAGGGTTTCCTGTGCAAGATTTATACTGCATGTCATATTATTTTCTCGGTTTCTCTAGCACTACTTGGAAGCATCTGTTATATCGATCTAAGAGCTGCATAATGCATATGTTTGATTTGTCCTATTTATCATTCACTAATATCATTAAACTTGTCTACAGCATATGTACTTATATGAGAGTTGATTTTGATTCTTTTATCTTCAATAGATAACCCAGTGACTGAGAAAACTTATGAAACACCAAACAACCGGTGGAGAAGATGCAAACGCAATGCCTCATTTGATTCAAGAAAAATCGTTCTCCTATTCTCAGTCCTGTAAGATCTAGATCCCAAAGCAAATTGAGACTCTTGTATTTTATTATCAATAATAACTTAATGAAGCTCTAGCTGCTATTGCTAATAACAAAATGTCATTATTTCAAATATGTTTTCCAGAACAGTATAAAATCTTGCTATATGCGATGAAAACTTTGAACTAATGGTTCACTTGATGAGACAATCTATAATTATCATAAGATTCATAACAACAATGGAATGGGGAACAATGACAGTTGTCTTGGAGTTGGATTAATGTTAAATAGTAAATTTTTTTATTTTTACATTTAATACTTGACTTGGTTAGATTATCACGATCTAACTTAAGAGTAGGATTGATGTATATTGGTTCCTAATCTTTTGTCTACAGATTTGGGCTAGGGTGGCACCCTCTTGTGTTAAAAAAATTAGTCCCTTTTCAAAGAAGAAAGGTGGAAAACATTAGGACATTGGATGTGAAATAGAATGGGGACATCAGGAAGTTATAGGGTGGCACCCTTATGTTTTCAAAAAATTAGTCCCTTTACAGAGAAGAAAGGTGGAAAACATTAGGACATTGGGTGTGAAATAGAATGGGGACTTCAGGAAGTTATAGGGGAAAGAAAAAAGAAAAAGAAAAAAAGACTTGATAATTATGTAGATATTATATGCTACGCCTATAGTTGGGATGAGGTTAATGTCAGTGAGTTGAATGATTTATCACTATGCTCGACTAGAAATATAATTGTTGCTACTTCAATGCATTTTAAAGTTTTGACTTTTATTATAACAACTTGTCATACTTCTTTGATGTTTAGATCTGTAATCTTGTTGATTATTCTGGAGCAAAGTGGTTTTTGTGGTCTGGAACTTAGGTACCGTTCCATAAATCTTATCAAGTATCATTGTTGTTTGAAAAGATGGTACCAACCAGAATTTCATTTGTTAGAGACAAGTGTGCTAATGTTTGATGATTTTGACAATAGGTTGGATATATAGACAATAGACATACTTGGGCCAGATTGTGATATGCCTGATTGTGATCTCAATATACTAACACCATCCTCAATTTCTATTGTCCAGATCAAGTTTGGGAACATTGGTGCTGATATATCTAACATTGAGAGTTCGGCAAAGTGGTGATGGTCTCGTACTTGTCTAAATCGCTGCCTTTTGAATTACTCTGTAGCTGTTTTGTTTGAGTACTTTTGTAATGTATATATTGATAAGTTTGTGTGACATCGAATCTTCTGTATATGGATAATGGAATTTGTATTGTCTATGCCAATGTTCTGTGATTTGCAGCAATTGAAAAGCTCCTTGCTATCATCTATCTTGCTAGGTGATGATTTCGTTATCGAATTTCTCCTCCCACCTACAAAACTAGCAAAATATATAATCCTTCTACGGAATATAGCCAAACAGAGATCTTCTATTATTCAATTAGATAGGAGAGACTGAATTTTAGCCTTTGATCGTAAATACTATGTAGTATATACTGAAATTTTTGGTCCAACACATCGACCAACTGCAAAATATAAAGAGAGAATCTCAAACTGATAACAAGTCAACTGCTATTAATAGGTTAAACTTCTTGCCTCTCACTTCATTACACTGAAGTAATTTATGTTTAACAACTTTGAAGTTGTTCTTATGCATAACACATAGGATTATAGGATTATATTGGACACGCGTATATCAAGAGACTAATATTAAATAATACAACCAGAACAGACAACCATCGTTGATTTAGGAGGGAATGGGAAGACATAAAATTTCAAACTTTCCTAGGTAGGGCAGCCGTACCACTTGGCGGTAGGGGTGTTCGTAGAGGTGTTTTGGATATATTACTTTATTAAAAGATGACTAATTTCGAAATATGCAAACTTATTTCTTAATTTTGATTGGACTGTCATACCGCCACGTGGTAGGGCAGTTCCTACCTAATAATTTCTCTCCTAACAAATCTCAAAACTCAGATCATGGAACACATGTCCACTCATTGAGTCTCGTATAAAAAATATTCAGCATGAAACATCTACAAAAATTATATGTTGCATGGAAATTAACTTTGGGCTACTTTCTTCTTCTTGTTATAGTAACTTGTAAACTATCAGTGTAATAGTGTTTTTTCTTCTCCAAAAAATGACAATCAAGCCGAGGCAGAGGCGGTAAAGAACATCGCTAGTGGTCTAACCATGGCAAAGAAAGGAGAACCCAATCGTGTCTTACCTGTAGGGATTAGAAGCCTTCCAGCTCTTACTATTCTTGTTCAAGTAAACCTTATGAGCATAATGGCAGAGCTAGCCCAATTTTTTTTTTTTTTTTGGGTGGTTGTGGGTTTGGTGGTGGTGGTTGGGGGTTGTGGAGGTGTGGGGGCAAGGCCACCTCATAGCTGAAGGTGGCTCCGCCAAATTGTTCTGTGACATGACTAACATCAGTTGTTTACTAACACCAATCTTGCCTAGGCCTGCAGAGTTGTTGTTCTTGGATCCATGAACAGAACCAGCTGAGCTCTTTGAGCAAGTCTTCTTTCCCTTCACTACTAGTTTTTCTTGATCAGCTTCCTTTGAACGCTACATAGAAACAACAGCTGATTATGAGAGACTTGGTCACATGGCCAATTGGCCATAGGTGGAATATACAACCATCCGATCCAAGATTCTCCCCCTACTAGCTCCAAGGTGGAGGAGACCTTGGAGGAGGATCTTGATGACAGAGAGAAGCACCTAGAGAACACGAAAGAGTCCTCCTTCCCTTCTTCAGTGTTTTTGGTGCTTCCCAAAGCTCCACGCTTGCTCCAGTGCCTCTGAAGCAAACCTTTTAAAATCTCGGTAGTAAATCAATACCTGAAAAAGTACTGCATGCATAATTTATCTAAAATCAAACATCCACTCATAAGTTTGAATTATCGACTCCCCACGGCTAATCTCTTACGCCTTATGGGCAGGTTCGTAATTATAATCGCATCACATATATAATATCTCTGTATCTTAATCTAAATACAAATCTGGGTATCGACATATCGTAACTTGAAAATAAATTCTCAAATCCGACACTCCTGGGAGTAAAGTAACATTCAAATAAATAATAAATCATGCTAACCAACTAACATTCAACTTCTATCGGGAATAAACTATAAACCCTAAATTCAAGCTCAAGACAAAACCTTGAAACTCCTTTTTTTGTTTGTTCATCGTAAATTCCCTAAAATTTGAACTCATGTCGGAATTGGCTCGAACTTTAATATTTGTCAATTTAATAATTCGAAAAATCTAAGAAAATATCACGACGATCCAACAATCAGATCGTTATGAGTCGCATTTCAAAATTTCTAAAACAATGGAAGTTCTAATCAGTTCCAAAACATACACCAATAGCATCAAAAATCATTTCATCACATTCCTAATGTTGAGCTCTACGTAAAAAACAAAAACAAAGGCCCAGAGGAGGCCACACACACCCGATCCCGAATTGAGTACCAAGAACTATGCCAAAATATTTACAACAATAAGGCCAACATCTTCTATAACTGCAACAAAGTTCAATTCTCAGTGTAAAGGTCGGAAAATACCTCGAATGATCCCGGAACCGAAAATCTTCAAGTAAGCAATTCTCCTTCCTTCGGTCGATTAGATGTTGAGGGCTTATACTTGGATGATCAGCATGATAAGGACTGCAAAACCCAAGTGGTGCCGCTGCCTGAGGTGGCCGGAGGAGAAAGTTTAGCAGGGTTGCTACCGATCTGGAAACCTCTTCGATTTGCGGCAGTGATCGACCATCGAGGGAAAGTGAGGCCGGAAATGTCACTAGCGTGAACAACCGCTTCAGATGAGACTAGTCTGGCAGTCTGAGGTGGCCAGACGGTGGTGAAATCCGCCGGGTTTGATTTCAGGTCGGATCGAAATTGGGATCTAGGGTTTGCCCAAAAATAGAAACTTCCCCCAAAATGGAAATGCACAATTACTATTTACAGTAGGTTCCCGAAATAGTAACTTTTACTTTTCAGATCGTAACTTCTACATACAAACTCCAATTTTGGCGTGCTACATGTCTACGGAATCAGCTTAACGACCTCTACAAATTCCGCAAAGAAAGTTTCTTCAAAATGTGAACCGATTAATAGTCAACTCTAGAACACCCTCCCCAGTTTTCAAATGTTCGAAATTAAAGTAAAATTAAAAATTTTGATCGTTTACCATCCAAATGACCGGTAATTAAATGGCTAATTCAGGGTATAGGATGTAACATCTGTTCCTCCACCTCCTCCTTCTCCTCCACCTTGGATTCCTTCTTCTTTGGATTTTGTGAAGATAAATACTGATGCTTCCTAGTTCCTAGGATAGTGTATCCCTAGAGACAGACTTGGCAGTGATTGTTAGAAATGTCTCTGGTGACTTCCTTCATGCTGAAACTAGGATTGTTAAAACCTCTTCATTCCTATTAGCAGAAACTTTGGCTTTTTTCAAGGTGATCTGTTAGCTTTGTGTCCCTATTATCAATGAGTAATTTTTGAAGTGGACTTCTTTCACCTTGTCAATCTCTTGAATAATTCTCACTTGCTACCGGATTGGTTTATAGCTCATCTGGTGCATTACATTCGAGAGATTACAATTGTTATTCCTTTTATATGTTAGTTGGGTTTGGACCAACAGGAATGCCAATCAAGCTGCTGATCATCTGGCTTCTTTGGCTTGCAGGAGGATGGCCCCATCTGATTGCATTCTTCACCCTCCTTCTACCCTCACTCACATTCTCCTTTATGATGCCAGTCTTGCTCCTACTTAATTTTCTGTTTTTTTTTAGAAAGTTTACTTGACAAAAAAAAAAAAAAGTACTTGAGTCCATTAGTCCAAGAGGTTATATGTTTTTTTTACGTTGATCAATGCTACTGCGTTCACTAAAGGTAAACTATGTTCGTATGAATTTGTTAGGATTTTTACCCTTTTTTGATTATCTCGGTTTTCCATCCGTGAGAATCCAGCCGTCCGGTCGACTTGTAATTTTGTTATATTGACCGCTAAAGTGTTCCGAAGACTTTGGGTGGTCTCGGATGAAGTTTCGCCTTGATTGGCGTTACTTTCGGATTTTTAGATTAATTCAGGAGTTTCAGATTTTAATTGTGATTCATGTACTGAATCGAGGCTATACTTTCTTTAGGTGATTGACAGTGCGTTTGGTAAATTATTTAAGTTGTGTGAAGACGCAGCGGGATTTTCGAGATGAGTAATCTCACATTGTTCATTTACGAATGGAGTACTTTTATAGTTTTTAGAGGTTATTTAATTAACTGCAAACTATAGTTGGTATTAGTAAGCATTCCTGAGTGAATGTCTACGTGTATATATATATATATATATATATATATATATATATATATATATATATATATATATATATGTTGTTGGATTTGTGGTGGTGAAACGATATGCATTATGATATTTTAGTGACAAATTTCATCGTAGTGCCAAATTTCTTTTAGGTTATATTTTTTATGTTGATTTGCAACACCAGCAATTCGCAACTCCATTTGGAAGCCTCCTCTTGTCCTCGTTCAAAACAATCGTGTAAAGATGATCTCCAAAGCTTTGACATAGAAGATGGCTTCTACTTTCTATGCTTTCCTACCCTACTGGCTCAATTTCGTTGGTGTTACTTTTCCACCATATCGGTATTACCACAAAAGTGACTTATTTTTAGTTTTATGGAAAGACATTCTTGGTAAATTTTTAAACGCAAATTGAGGGAGAAGAAAAACACAAATTAACAAGGACAACTTAATCAATTAGACTGATGATATCCAAATCTCATTCCCCTTTTAGTATCATTTAAGGAATTGTATATCCTAGATCACTCTCATAACTTTGAGTCAAAGTGAGATCCACACTTATTTAAAAGGAAATTACATCTACAACTCAATTCTAATCATGTGAACCCATAAGATAAACTTAATTAATCGCCTCATATGATGCGAAATTCGAGCTTGTGCTATTACCTACGTCTCCTATCATAAACTTGGAGTGGTTTGGCTCGTGACTGATCGGCTGCACAAAGTAAAAGAGGAAAAATTTACAGCCATATGTTTTGGGGGATAATTTTCATGATAGTAGAACTTTAAAATTAAAAAAACAAAGAGAACATTTAACAGTCTATGAATAATCTATTCATAATACGGTGAATAGGAAAACTAACCTTGGTAAGAAGTATAATCAAATAAAACATGTGATAAACTTTCGTTCATGTCAACCTGCACCGTTGGAAGATAACAAACATGTCACTTAATTCTCAGGCTTCAAGTTAGAATAACTAGAAAGTTTCATTGTCAGTTGTTACGTAAACCCTCTCAAACTATAAGTTTATGTTTTTGTGGGTGAGAGCCAATCATTAATTCTAGCAAAGCTCACGTGTCCATGTGCTTATCTAAGCAAGACTTTCTAGCAAATGATATTAAACTTGGACAAGAAGATTTAGCATGTCATGATAATCAAGAACAAATCTAGAAAAAAGAATAATAAAAAAAAGAAACGGAAAAAAATAATGGACATTTATGCCTATTTCATATATAAATACACAACTTAGCACCGTTCTATAACATTCACCTGCACATAGATTTGCGTCTAGTTTTTCAGCATATTGCAAAGAGAACTATGGAGATTGGTGAGGGAGAACTATAACTCCCCATTAGTATGGACAATAGAGTGTAACAAACATATAGACACATAGGGTTTAATAAGAAAATTAAAGGAGAAAGACAATGTTAACTCAAAAATATTACACAATATAATATCTTAGCAATTAGACTTCTATTATTTATATCCCAAATGTCCAGACAATAATCACCTAATAGGAATAGAGCACTAAAAGTTAGTGATACATGTAGATCATTTGTTTAAAAACAACTCGTAAAGTTGACCAATGAATTTGTTCAAAAGAAAAACATATCACAATATGATAAAATGATGCATTTTGTATACGCATGATATGCCAAACAAAAAATGAATTTTTAAAGTAAAAAACTACTAACATTCACTCACCAGCAAAGGCAATCAATTGATGATGTTGGTGGTGCCTGTTTAAAAATCTGATAGGACCTGAACATGCACATATACACACAAATAATACATGTAATATCTCACAATGAGATTAAGAAATAAATTAGTTTTGGATTAGAAAAGTAGAAACAACCATGTACTCACCACTAGGTGCTACCCATGGATGCTCAGAGTAAACATTGGTGTGTCTAAGACAAGTTGTGCCAATTCCCTCGAAGTATAGTCTATGACTTGTAAGAAATTGCTATTGATAAAAAAGTAACATAAAAGTGGAAATTATCAATTATAGAATAGCAAAAGCAACACTGGAAAAAAAAAAACAAACAAACAAACAGTGAAGACATCCTAGTAATTTGCCATCTTTTACCTGTGTGCAAATCAAGAGAGAATAGGTCCCCAGAATCAGTCCCTATATATACTACATCGCAATGTAAACCTTTGACTATTGCTCCAATACGACTTGTCAGTTGCCCAGGCTTCTCCAAGTACAAATCAGATACTTGATTAGGCTTTTGCTGTCTAGTGTCAAATAAAGAAACCTGTTACAGTAAACAATGTGTTAAAATAAAAACAAACAATCTTACAAGGAATTAGTATTCAAACAATTGGATTTGTCAAACAAGTGTAACTTACATTATGGATGTCAGCACCTGTCATTAATAAATGATGACTTTTCCAACAAATGAGCCAGATGTAAAACAAATGTCTAGAGGCCACGCATCACTCTAAAAACAGTAGATGTTTGCAAAAGAATCAGCGTTAAATGTAATAAAAAGTTATATATAATTCCTCACATATTTTGCAGTCCAAGTAGTTATACATTTTTCAAGATCGCACTTATGCAGTGTAGCATTCATCCTGAATTGCAAACAAAATTTAGCATTTCTTATACTAATAAGCTAGTGAGGATATCTTATGCTTAATAAAGATGAAATTATAGTTTTATCTTATGTTCAATAAAGATGAAATTATAGTTTTAAAGCCCGTTCACCCTCCAAATATGGAAACATTTTCCATCCCATGTAATTTGGAAAATACAAGATGACAATCTTCCGCTACATCCCATTTTGTTGAGCCTTCTATAGGTGTAGCAGCTTTGGTTGCTTCAACTTCTTCAAGTGCATAGCGGTCTATCTTTGCATGTCCTTGCATGTTGGGTGCAGGTAAATAATTTGCAAGACCTAACAATAACAAAAAAAAAAAAACTAATTTAAAAACAACAATTACAACATAAATTTATAAAGCTAATGAGTGCTAATTTAAAATCCTGCATCAGATTGTAGTTAAGAGTAAGTAGGATATCGTTCTAAGCCGAGGATTGGGGTATACTTCCTGTCAAAAACGTTAAACAAATTAGTATTTTTCACAAAGTATAAAACAAAGTATATATTTACAAAAATTACAAGATAAGGGGATTTATAAAAGTTTGTATTCTAATCTAACAATATAATACATGTGATTGATCAAACCTTGAATCAAGATAGAAGTAGTGGACGAAAAAGATGTAAGATATAGTTATCAACCATTAACACGAAAATAGAATATTAAATCATAAATCACGAATCAAAATATGTAGATGAAAGAAATCAATCAAGAACAGAGATGAACGCATACAAAGTCCGTATTACTTTCCTTAATTAATTAACTAGATGAACACACCATAGTTAACCCTATGAAACATGCAATGCTAGTCATAGAACGCTACTCATTAACAAAACATAATTAACGCATAAAGATCAATGAAAGTTTGATTGATTTAAGCCAATAACACAAGTTGGAACGCTAATCAAGTATGCAAGACTCATTGTTGATTTACCTAAGGAATTATGAGTTTTCCACTAAGCAATTAAGACCTAAACTCAGCATATCTTAATTTGGATTCAATTACATGCTCAATTTTTTAAGTTTGCAATCAAAGAACACAAAACACATAAAAGGTGGGATTGAAGCACAAAATCAACAAACATTCATCAACATATCATGAAATCGCAATTAACAATCTGAAAATCCAAAAACGTTTATCATGCTTCATGGCTATAGAAAACTAAACATCAAAACAAACTCTTTATTCTCACAAATTGTCGAAACATCCATTTAAAACAAAAACCTAAAACGCTAGTATAATTGTCTTTAACGTTACAAACATAAGAAACCAAAAACAAAAGATAGAAGGACATTGTTACACTTTTGAAGAACTTCAAGGACTCAAGATGATCTTCAAAAGGATGGAGGACATTAATGTTGACTACAACAAGGAGGTGGAGATGCTTCATGGCTTCAATGCTTGAACAATTGAGAGAGATCGAAATTTAGAGAGTAAAGGGGAGGAGTTACGAATTTGATTCTAGGTTTGATGATTTTAGAGATATGGAATGGATGGACGCATATGGAGGGAGAGAGATGGCTAAATGGGGTGAAGGAAGATGATTTGGATGTCCAACATAGGTGAGTATATATAGAGAACCTTTAGACGTCAACCCTATATCTCCATCTTCAATTCTGATTCATTTTTCTTTTTTGTGTTGATGTAGATTTCCTCTTGAATTTTCTCATTTGACCATGTCATTATGGTTGCAATATATACTCAAAATCAAATCAAATATGGTGTAGAAATCTTCCCAAACTCGTCTAAAAGATATTCACATCCGAGACTCTCCTTATTTGTGCAAAACAGATTCCTGAGCAGTAAATGTGTTTTGGGACATCGACCTCGTTGCTCAATAAACGCATCTTAGACACCTACAGAGCAGAGCAAAATTTTCTTGGGTTGCTAGGTGTGCTTGGCAATTGTGGAGGGTTGTCCGAAACTTCATCGGAGTCCATTAGAACAGAATATTTCCCACAAATCCATTGGAGCAGCAATTAGACTTCTGTTATTTATATCCCAAATGTCCAGATAGTAATAACCTAATATGAATAGAGCACTAAAAGTTACTGATACATGCAGATCTTTTGTTTAAAAACAACTCGTAAAGTTGACCAATGAATTTGTTTAAAAGAAAAACATATCACAATATGATAAAAGGTGCATTTTGTATACACATGAAATGCCAAACAAAAAATGAATTTTTAAAGTAAAAAACTACGAACATTCACTCACCAGCAGCGGCAATGAATTGATGATGTTGGTGGTACCTGTTTAAAAATCTAATAAGATCTGAACATGCACATATACACACAAATAATGCATGTAATATCTCACAATGAGATTAAGAAACAAATTAGTTTTGGATTAGAAAAGTAGAAATAACCATGTACTCACCACTAAGTGCTACCCGTGGATGCTCAGAGTAAACATTGATGTGTCTAAGACAAGTTGTGCCAATTCCCTTGAAGTATAGTTTATGACCTGTAAAAAATTTCTATTGATCAAAAAGCAACATAAAGAGTGGAAATTATCAATTATAGAATATATAGCAAAAGCAACACTGCGAAAAAAACAAACAAACAAACAAACAGTGAAGACATCCTAGTAATTTGCCATCTTTTACCTGTGCGCAAATCAAGAGAGAATAGGTCCCCAGAATCAGTCCCTATAGAATGTAAACCTTCGACTGTTGCTCCAATACGACTTTCCAATTGCCTAGGCTTCTCCAAGTACAAATCAAATACTTGGAGAGATTACTTGAGACTCATAAGTATGAGTTTTTAAGAGAGTTTCGAGAGTATTTTTTCTTTATTGTCCAGATGGGACTTGAGTTTCATATCTATTTGTTGAGTGGTCAAATAGTATGATTTTGTCACAATGTGATATATGCATATCCTTCGGGAAAAGGAAATAATGCGTGATTGTTTTATTTATTTGAAATGTGTGTTTTCCTCTAAATATGGAAAAATTTTCCATCCCATGAAATTTGGAAAATACAAGATGGCAAGGGAAAAGAAATTATATACCTAAAGCAATAAGAGGAAGTTTCAGCAAGATCGAAGCGGATAATAGAAGGGTGATGAAAATGTGTAGCAGTGGTGAATTAGTAGGCTATCTTCCGCTACATCCCATTTTGTTGAGCCTTCTATAAGTGTAGCAGCTTTGGTTGCTTCAACTTCTTCAAGTGCGTAGCGGTCTATCCTTGCATGTTAGATGCAAGTAAATAATTTGCAAGACCTAACAGTAACACAAAAAAAAAAAAACTAATTTAAAATAACAATTACAACATAAATTTATGAAGCTAATGAGAAACATACAACTTAAGTACACTTGGAAGTGTAGATAATAATACATGTTACCTATTAGAATCCGATTCTGACGTGTGCTTGGTGAATACGTGCAATCCAACAATAGGGTCATTGGGGTCACAATCTTTCTTAAGTATTAGATTGCCATTACGAGGATCCAGAATATTGATCTGTAAGATATGTAACATATGGGTAAAAGTAACAAATTATTAATTATATCCGATAATCATAGTTCAAAGAAACACTTATTCTCGCAACAATCAATAACTATAACAAAAAATATTCATTAAATTTCTTGATTGAAAATATTTTACAACTGAACTAGAAAAACAAAACTACATTTCCATTTGCTAAGCTTACCCTACATAATTAGTATCATATCATATTACCCCCAACATAAAATGACAAAATAGTACAATAATTTTTAAAACCTCAATTAGGGAAAAAAAAATCGGATGACTAAACAAATAAATAAATCAAATTCTTTTTAAACCCATACTTTCATCGGAGCATAGCCAACTCACGGTGAAGGGTAAGTTTCCAACTTGTGAGCTTGATCCTGGCCGATCTAGGACAATCTGACCAAAATCTTAGGTATTAAAGTTGATCCTCGTAGTATAAACTTCATTTGGACGGTTGGATTAACAAGGTTTTGAGTTTGGCCAGTGGTGGTGGAAGTGCCGCCGCCTATCGTGAAGTTCCGGCCATGTCTGGGGCAGTTTTTTGGTTTATATCTTCTACTCGTCGATACGAGCATTTCGATATATAATAGGTAATTTTCGAAGTTCGTATGAATTTGTTAGGATTTTTACCTTTTTTCGATCGTCTCGGTTTTTGACCCGTGAGGATCCGGCTGTCCGATTGACTTGTAATTTTGTTATATTGACCGCTGAAGTGTTCCGGAGACTTTGGGTGGTCTCGGATGAAGTTTTGTCTCGATTGGTGTTACTTTCAGATTTTTAGATTAATTCGGGAGTTTCGGATTTTAATTGTTTAATTGTGATTCGTGTACTGAATCGAGGCTGTACTTTCTTTAGGTGATTGACAGTGCGTCCGGTAAATTATTTAAATTGTGTTAATAAGCAACAGGATTTTCGAGGTGAGTAATCGTATATTGTTCATTTACGAACGGAGTACTTTTATAGTTTTTGGAGGTTATTTAATTAACTGCAAACTATAGTTGGTATTAGTAGGCATTCCTGAGTAAATGTCTACGTGTGTGTGTGTGTGTGTATATATATACACATGCAATATATATATATATATATATATATATATATATATATATATATATATATATATATATATATATATATATGTGATTAACTTATACTTGTGTTTGAGAGTTATGCAAGTATTAATCACGTGTTGCTATGCTTCTCAGGAAATGGATCACTTGGGAGGTAGAGTGAGGGGTTGAGGTAGACCTAGAGGTAAATGTAGACCCAGAGGCAGGGGTGAGATTCCTCCTATTGCGGAGGTATTCGAGGATAAGTTAGAGGCATCAAATGTTGAGCTGTCTACTCACCCTCTCCTCGGGTGGAACTCTAAAGTTGCGTTGTCGTCGTCGGCTCGTGGTGAATAGAGACGGAGAGAACCCAATGATGGTTCTAGGTTTCTCCCAGATTATCAACATTGTATTTTCCTCACCGGAAAGATAATGGAAAGAGAGATAAAGATATTGGGGGGAGAGAAGGAGTCTGGGAGAGAGAATGAGAGCGACACATTACGTAATTTTTTAAATGGAGTGAGTGAGAATTCTAATTTGTTAAAGCAAGTTCACCAGTGCTCTTTAACCGATCTCCACCTGGGCAAGCTGAGTTGGTGACTGAAATAGAAGAAAAAGTTGCTTCCACCGGTGGTCTCTTGACCAGCTTCAGATTGAACTTTTGTGACCCAGGCCAAGAAAAAGGCGAAGCTCTTGACCAAATTCTTGACCCAAACAGGTCGGTTGCCACGTTGGCCCGAGCTCGGATGTTGAGAGAGCGACGTGAGAAACAACGTGCATGGAGGCCATGTTCTTGTCGTCTAGTGCCGAAAAGTATCAGGTGCTTGCTGAAGAGCCGCTACTGAGCCGAGAACAACCTAGAAACCAAATCATCAAAACTGGATCGATTTCAAAAAAATGAGAGTATTAGTATGTAGAGTGTGCTGAGAGGATTAATTTTCCTACCTCATGCAGTTAAATCGGCCGCCGGAGCGACCGTAAATTGCCGCGAAACTATTGAAAAACTTCAAGCTCCTCGAGCCTCATATCGTCATCGTCGATGGTCGATTGCATAATCCACCGCCAGGAGTACGTCGGTGCTGAGGAGAGGCATCGAACTCAGGTAGTCCGCCGCCGGGAGATGGTCGGACGGTGGAGTGCTGGTGGGATTCTCTTCCAAGTTTTCAGGTCGCGCTAGCGGGTCAGAAGCCCGGAAGCTTCTATCATGGTCTGCCAAAGTTTGACCCGATCTGATCCTATATATAGCTGCTCCAATAATTGAATTTGGATGGCTACGATGAAGGCGGTGGGTATTTTAATGGCCCAGATCGCACAACACAAATTTCTCCTTTTTTTCCTTTAATAATTTCTAAATTCCGCAAAAATGCCCACGAACGCCTTATGTCATGTACTTTATTATCCAACTCAAATCCTCGACATTTCACTTTGTGAAAATTTCTGAAAATAAGCTCGATGAATTTTCGGGCTGACAAATTGTCAAATGTATTTCAATTTTACAATATATAAATTAATAAAAAGAATTCAATAAACAATAACTGACCAGTCAAGAAATAGAACAGGTGGAAACACATGTTCAGTGGTAGTGAACAGTGTCTTGACCCAGTAACCCTGACCTATTGACCTAACGAGTGAACTTGCTCTTAGTGGGGTAAGTGAGAGTGTTTTAGTTAAAAGTTGGATATTGGATCAGGACCCAAAAAGTAAAAGGTAAATATATAATTACTTAATTTCTAATCTGAATAATGCCATAGGATTAAAGTCAATGACTAATAATCTATTATATTAAGCAAATTCTTACTTCCCATGGTTAAATTTTTGAAAATCCTATTATGCCCTTTGTTAATTGAATTGTTTAGTAAATAAAAATTATACTATGAGGCTAAAATAGTAAATAAATCAAATCAGTTATTTTCCCAAGAAATAATAGCCAAAAAATAAGAAAAAAATGCCATGTTTTGAACCGTTATGCTGCCTTCAATTTTTTTTTCTCTTTTTTATTTTCTTAAAATTTCACTTTTATTTTCAAAAATAATTTTGCTATTTTTCTTTTTTGTTATGAAAGCAAATTGGCAAGCGCGGAAATGACTCCATGAGAGGAAATGAATTAATGACTCCATGAGAGGAAATGCATAAAGATGATATGATGTGCATACCTGTCCACTTGTTTCTCTTGGTTGGCCTACACATGGTGGGTAAAATCTCAACCGAGATTGAGATAAGATATTGTATCTTAAATAGTATTGACACATGGCATGAATATATATGATTTTCAAAAATAAACAAAAAATAAAAAAATTATTTTGAAATTTAATTAAGAGATATATTATATAAAATAATTATGTATACTATATAAATTCATATTGTAGTTAAACAATTGTCTAAAATGATTAAAATTCTGAAATTGCTATAATTTTTTACTAAACGAGGTTAGAAATACAAAATCTAAATGAATAGTAATGACTCTTATCTGGGTGTATTCAATATAGACTTTTAACAGTCCATGAAAGTCTTGAGGTATTCAATTAGGATTTTTAAAGACTTCATGAATTCCACCAAAATCTAGGGGTGTTTGGACCCAAAATGAACATTTTGGCCTGACAAGGCACGTCTTGGAGAAATTGAGCCAATATCAGTGGCTCAAGCTATATATTGTCGACAAGCTCGAAATATATATTTAGAGGCTAAATAAAGCCAACTATGGAAGTATGACAAGTCAACTTTAGCATATTTTCCTACTTCGGCTAGGAAAAACCGAGCTAGACAAGGAAGGAGGGGTGGCAGACTTACCAAATGAAATCGAAATGTGCTGAAACTTTCCAGATCCATTCTAGACATCCCAAGGATCATTTCTTATGAAGAGTGCAAGAGTTTTTTTTGAGTGGAAGGCCTTCAAACAATCAGCCTAATTTTCTACAGAAGCAAAACTGGAAAACTGGACCTGTAAGAGGTCCAGCAGCATTTTCGGCCCAACCACATGGAATAAAAATATGAAATTTTACCAGGGTGATCTACACTCATAGTGGAACATTTTTTATGAAGAAATCGAAAGCTCATTCTGAAGTCTTGTTGGAGAAATAATTGAAGGAATAAAGGGGCAGAAACTGACCTAAAACCAGCTCAATATTCACATGTTCATGTTTCCTACCCACATGAAGAAAGCTAGATGCTTTTCTTCTTTTCCTTGGATATATTTTTCAAGACAATCTCTTTAATAGATCATCATCACTTCCATGTTGTTGCACCTTCATGCCTTGCTTTCATTTCATCATTTCTCTATCTTTTCCATATTTTACAAATCACTTTCATATTCCACTTTCATTATTTTTCTTCCACTCATCATTTCACTCTTCTTTTTCTTCCCTATATAAACACCTTCTCTTCTCATTCTAAATCACACATTCACATTCAACAACAACATCTCTAAGATGATCTATTTTTTTTTTTAGAGCAAACCTCTCTAAGAGCAACTCCTCTCCCTCTCCTTCTCTTTCTCTTACCGGTGATCATACTCCTAGTCCTAGTCTTCTCAGAAGCCGACTTTCAGTGCCACCAAACCCTCTGTCAACGTGCTTCGGTCCTAGTCTCCTCGGGAGCCGACGGTAGTGCCGCGACCACAACGGTTACTGAACCAGCTAAGCAAGGGTAACGCCCTAGCAACCCAGCCAAGCTAAAGTCACGCTTTAGCAAGATCTCAACACTTCCCGGTGATGTCGCTCTGCTCGATCTACAATATTGAGTATCGATTGTGTTAACAAGAAGAAACTACAACAAAGTCCTTACCACAAGGCACAAAGAATCCCGCGACGAGGTTGGTGCTCTCCTCGTCTACAATCGCTTGATAGAAGTCAGGTCAAGGGACACCCCCGACGACCGCACCCGAACGGTGCTGGCACGCCCGCGCAAGAAAAGAGACTGTTGACCAGCTGCAGCAAAATTGGAGCCAAACATTTTGGCACGGCCGGTTGGATCAATGGGACAAGGTTAGAATTTTTTTTTTCTCTTGAAGACATTCAACCACCGGGCTTCAAAACAAACATTTTGGCACGCCCAGTGGGACAAGGTTAGAATTTTTTTTTTTCTCTTGAAGACATTCAACCACCGGCCTTCAAAACAAACATTTTGGCACGCCCGGTGGGACTACATCAGAGTCTTTTTGTGTTCACCATCATTGGGATGCCAGAGGAAAATCTTTACCAAAAGAAATTCCTGAAGTCATGGCGACGATAGAAGGCTATGTGCCCATTCCCATTCCGGAGAATGCGAGCATAGAGGAGCGACTTGCTATCTTTCAACAGAACACTGCTTCATATTATGCGAATTTGAAAAAGGTCCTGGCGGCGCAACAGAAGAGGATGGATGAACTTTTCCAATCAGCCCAACAAGATCCGTGGCAGACTTGGGAGCAGCTGGCCGACGTGACCCAACCAGCCGAAGAAAACCACCAGCAGTCGATGAATGTCGTTGCGACCCAGCACAAACAGACCTCATCGGAGTTCACGACCTTGTGCAAAGAAGGTTCCAGCTTGGCTACTCAAGTCAGTTCGCATCAAGACAAATTGGAACATCAAGAAGCTGCTCGCGAAGAGGTCATTTCTGAGACTAACTTGCCTATAGGTGGCAATCAACCTAAGGGTCTCACTGGTGAGTCACAGCCTTACACAGAGGCTGTGCATGGAGAAGGCCAACTTAATTATCAATTAAGTTGTGGCCTACAGAAGCCAATCTGTGGCTTTATTAATCAATTCAACTTGAAGTTCTTCATATATTCTTCAAGGCCAAGCGGTGGCTTTGATATATGTGGAGGGCACATCTACAACCCACGTTGCATGAATGGCCAGAACAATTATTCTAGTGGCCAAGTTGTCCTTCGCAACTGTAAATTTGAGTATCATCAATACAAGTTAACTCTTGTTTATAATTATCCAACAAGTGAAGCTCTTGATGTGGAGAATTCAGACCAGCAAGTGGTCGTCTATAATGGCCAATCTGTGGCTAATCCTAAAGACACCATGTTCTATGACATGGTAGTTGGCAACAAAGCCGATCTTGGAACATCTTCATCGCCAAAAGTGCAATTGAAGATCATGTTTTGCCAACCAACAAAGATACTTGGGGGGCAAGATTACCCCTCTCACGAGCCAAATTCCTCCAAATTCTTCAACGCGAAGTATCTTTGTTCTTTTCCTACAAGCTCTCACAGGAGGGATTTTTACCCTACAAATTTTGATACATCAGAGCTTGGAATGAAGCATAGATGGCCTCCCCCGTGGCCTTCTGGAGGTTAGCCAAATATAGTGCTGCTAACTTCTTTCTTTGTTTTTAAATTTCCTGTCAATTTTCAGTTTTCATTTTTATTTTCGTCATTTGTGAATCATAACGGAATAGGTGAAGTCTCTTTTGTTAATATTGGCCTAAACTCCTTATTGGTGCCTAGTTCAGGTCCCTTAAGGTTAAGGGCGGCTTTTATTAACACTTGTTGAACTGTCTTCACACTTATGACCTTTCTCATCTTAGTAAGTATAGCCTATGTGAAATGGTGTCTAGAAAGGGGACAACGTTCATGACAGGTTCTTGAATCCAGAAGTGCGTGCAAATGGGCCTAAACCACTATGTGGGAGTAGCTCATGCCAAAATGGATTCTGCCTCTCTTGTTCGCCCTCCCCCACCTGGCCATTTCAGTAAGGTTGCCCAAAGGATTTGAAAGAAAATTTGTGTCTAGACGACTATACTTGGGCCGCATGTCTAAACCTTGATTCACAATGTCTTATTAAAATGAAAAAATAAAAAAAAATTACAAAAATACAAAAAGAGTTTCAAATTTGTGCGTCGCGGAGGATGCAAAAAATTGTGTTCTTGCCTAATAGTGGCTGGAACTTGCTAATATACTTAAGAGGTCATTGGTATTGGTCTGGGCACATATACAAGAGGCATTTAATATGCCTAGTATGGTATTAGCAGTGGAGGAGGTCAAATCAATATTTTTGCCAATAATTGTGGCGAAAGCTGGGTTGCGAATTGTTGGCAGCGAAGTGGTTTTAATTACATGGCCTCGCAAAGGATGGTTCGCGAAGGAAGACTGTCGATTAATATATGTATGCTCACTATGTATAATTAAGAGGGAGAGAGGCTACTGTTCAAGTAATTTTAGTCAAGCCAATACAAGTGGCTTTGGAGCAACGACATTATAAGAGGAGTGCTGATTCAAGACCTCTTCAGTCAAGACGAAGATCTTTGACTTCGAGGTCTGGGGGGCAATGTTTGGACCCAAAATGAACATTTTGGCCTGACAAGGCACGTCTTGGAGAAATTGAGCCAATATCAGTGGCTCAAGCTATATATTGTCGACAAGCTCGAAATATATATTTAGAGGCTAAATAAAGCCTACTATGGAAGTATGACAAGTCAACTTTAGCATATTTTCCTACTTCGGCTAGGAAAAACCGAGCTAGACAAGGAAGGAGGGGTGGCAGACTTACCAAATGAAATCGAAATGTGCTGAAACTTTCCAGATCCATTCTAGACAGCCCAAGGATCATTTCTTATGAAGAGTGCAAGAGTTTTTTTTGAGTGGAAGGCCTTCAAACAATCAGCCTAATTTTCTACAGAAGCAAAACTGGAAAACTGGACCTGTAAGAGGTCCAGCAGCATTTTCGGCCCAACCACATGGAATAAAAATCTGAAATTTTACCAGGGTGATCTACACTCATAGTGGAACATTTTTTATGAAGAAATCGAAAGCTCATTCTGAAGTCTTGTTGGAGAAATAATTGAAGGAATAAAGGGGCAGAAACTGACCTAAAACCAGCTCAATATTCACATGTTCATGTTTCCTACCCACATGAAGAAAGCTAGATGCTTTTCTTCTTTTCCTTGGATATATTTTTCAAGACAATCTCTTTAATAGATCATCATCACTTCCATGTTGTTGCACCTTCATGCCTTGCTTTCATTTCATCATTTCTCTATCTTTTCCATATTTTACAAATCACTTTCATATTCCACTTTCATTATTTTTCTTCCACTCATCATTTCACTCTTCTTTTTCTTCCCTATATAAACACCTTCTCTTCTCATTCTAAATCACACATTCACATTCAACAACAACATCTCTAAGATGATCTATTTTTTTTTTAGAGCAAACCTCTCTAAGAGCAACTCCTCTCCCTCTCCTTCTCTTTCTCTTACCGGTGATCATACTCCTAGTCCTAGTCTTCTCAGAAGCCGACTTTCAGTGCCACCAAACCCTCTGTCAACGTGCTTCGGTCCTAGTCTCCTCGGGAGCCAACGGTAGTGCCGCGACCACAACGGTTACTGAACCAGCTAAGCAAGGGTAACGCCCTAGCAACCCAGCCAAGCTAAAGTCACGCTTTAGCAAGATCTCAACACTTCCCGGTGATGTCGCTCTGCTCGATCTACAATATTGAGTATCGATTGTGTTAACAAGAAGAAACTACAACAAAGTCCTTACCACAAGGCACAAAGAATCCCGCGACGAGGTTGGTGCTCTCCTCGTCTACAATCGCTTGATAGAAGTCAGGTCAAGGGACACCCCCGACGACCGCACCCGAACGGTGCTGGCACGCCCGCGCAAGAAAAGAGACTGTTGACCAGCTGCAGCAAAATTGGAGCCAAACAAGGGGTATTCTATTAGGACTTTTAAAAATGAATAAAAGTACAGAGGTATTCAAAATATCATTCATACTTATGGAATTAGAAAATCATGGATAATCATGGACTTTGTAGTGTTAACTATACATATCAAACTCCAATAATTTTCCAGCCTCCAGACCAAAGATTTCAAAAAGTCTATCAAAGTTTCCTCTTCAAAAAAAAAAATTGTTCTTCTCTCTACGCACGAAGAAGTTTGTCCTTCATCATCTCTCTTTCTTAATTTTTTGTCTTTTCTCAAATCTTTTATGATATCAACCTTTTTTGATACCCAACATGTTCATTGTAGTTGTTGAATGTGATTTTTTTTTTTTTTTTCAGTTGTGATACTTCGAACCCTAATAGCAATAAAAATGATTTATGAAACCCTAAAACTCAAATATTGTGGTCTAACCCTAAGACCCTGAACCATACTAAATTTTATCGTATTAATTAATTATTCTCATTAATTTGAATTTATATTATGCTTCAAAAAAAGGTTGAACAATTGAATTTCAATTGATTGATTATAGATCAAGACATTGACCAATATTGTTACAATATATGTTAATCGGCAAAAACAAAATTGATGAGAATAATTAACCATAAACATCAAGTGATCTATATTGTATATTTATGTTGTTGGGAGATTAGGAATGAGAACAAACTCGCTAGACAGACTAACAATCATTTATTTGAGTCAATTTCTATTAGAAGATACTTGAGCATTGAAGAGACAACAAGTTATTATTTTATTTTGTGTTTGGGCTGCATTTGTTTTTTTTTTTTTTAATATTTTGTACATCCTAGGAAATCTGTAGAAGTAATTCATAATAAAGTATATAGATTTTCATGAATCAATAAAAGTCTGTTGCTAAAATCAATGATTTTAAGAAATACATAACAGTCTATCAACTTTTTAAAGAGTCTGTTGACTTTTCAAAAAGTCTGTCATTTAAAAAAAGTCTGCATAAATCCTAATACAATACACCCCCCTTAGGGAGTATTTTGATTAACGAGCCACATGCTTGTTGTTACATAAAAGTTACGAGAGCGTGGCACTTGAACCGCAGGCCACAGTTATGGGTTTTGTATCAGTTGTTGGGCTAGATCTGCCCATTGTTGGGCTTGTTATTTCAGGAAAATTAAGGCTTGCCACGTGTAAACCACCAGGATAAGGTTTGGCAATTGAGGATTTGAGGTACTACTATAAAAGCCAACCCTCTCCCTCCCTCTGGTGCCAAAAAAATCCCCAAACCCAAATCGCATTAGGTTTAAGAGTATGGCAGAAATCGAAGCCACCATCGCCGGCGGCAAACTGATGGAGATTCATAAAGGTATATATAATCACTTTTGAAGAAAACTACAATCTGTTGATGGCTAGAGTGCTAGATTCCTTATTAATCTTTTGGTTTTCCTGTCTCATCAGGGGAATCGCAAACACCATGTAGTACAAAGTCACGAAAACGAAAACGAAATGCTCATTGTTGTTGCACTTGTCATGATCCCAAAACCCGACGCCGTGCCAAAACTAGGAAACCTCCTTTACCAGAGGGATTTGGTTATGTTCCTATGCCAGTACGTGTGGATAAGAATGGTAACTACATTCCAGAATTTTCTGATCGTGTTGCTTACATGTCTTGTTTACGTTGTGGTATGAGGGGTGACCACTGGGATCCCTTTTGCCCCAACTCGATCAATGATCCGCCAGACTCAGGAGAAGCTGCTCGAGTCACGGGCAGGTCATGGAATTACATATTGAGGAATTTCAATCTGAAAGAATATCTTGACAAAAAGAATAAGACTGATGGGAAACCAGAGAACCACCACGGAGGAAGGCGGTGAAACCAAAACTGTCCAATCCATTGCTGAAACAAAACCAGTGCCAGAACTGACAAGCCTTCTAATTAAATAGGGAATTTAAAGATGAAGTAGTCCGCTATGTAAGTTGCTTGTTATTAGACTTCCCCCGTTACTAACTCTTTTTGTAGCTCTGCAACCGCAGTTTCTCCTAGTGTACTTTCTCACCCTAATCTGCTTTCTAAAACTGGGTTGCTTGGTGGAATTGGGAATTCTTTTTTCATGTTGGGTTACATTGCTTGTAAGCACATGTGGTGTTCATATAATCTCCCAAATTCATGAAAACAAGGAAGAACATTATTAAGAATCTAGCACTACTATTCGTATTTATCATTTTTGCTCGTTTCTCATGCCATCTTAATTTGTTTTCATGATCATGCTTTTATATTACTTCACATGATAGAAAATCTACGTGCTAAAGCTTCGCAAACGTAGTTGCAGAGGTCCCTTGTTGTTATATGTTTCTTCTCTTTTGGGAAGAGAAGCATTTGAAGCTCATGAAAATTTTCTTGGCTTAAATGTTCAGAAGCTTCTCCAGATTAATTTCCGGCTCTTAAGTTCTTGTGTGCAGAATTTTCGGCCTTTAATCTGAGAGCAATGGTAATTTCAATGCTAAACTACAGAAGTTACCGAGGCATTACTGTGCAATACTGAATAGTTTCATGTTGCAGATACAATATTACAATGTACCCTGTCCATCAGCACTGCCGTTGATTTTAAAACCGTAACAAGTATATGATTTTTTGCCGTGATCTATACTTTAAAAACTGTAACAAGTATATAATTCTTTGCCGTGATCTATACTTTTACCTTCCATGATAAGGTGAGTATTTAGAACTCGGAACAAATAATTCACCCAAATCTCTGTTTAAAAAGAGGGGTGCTTTCTGTTTTTGCTTCCAAAAGCTTGCCATTTGAACCGTTCTCCTCTTGTCCTCACCTAAAACCATCTTTAAATCTTCACCATTAGTTGGGCATGATTCCGAAGCTTTGACATATAAGAGGGCTTCTGCTGTGATACTGACCAAACTTCAATGATATATCAGTATCAGGAGACGATTGAGCTGCTTATCATTACATTCACTTCCGTTCCTAGATACATGCCTGCACCGGTAACCCTGAAAATGCAGGGATTACGCCCTGCTAATGAAGGACAAGAAACCTGATTCTGGCCATGACACCCTTTTGCCCAGCCTCTAGCACTTTCTTGCATACCACCACTGTAACCGTTGAGACAATTCGAGTAACTTGGCAAAGGGTTTTTATTTTTAACCGATTATTGTCAGGACTCGCCCGATGGAATTTGGAATCATGGGTAGAAGCACTGTGACAAATGCAATTTCATCACTCCCTTTACCTTCATATGGTTGGAACTCTTCAAAAGCATATCATCTGATTTCGGAGCGCAACATAAGAAAATTCCTTGATATGTGTGTGTGTGTATCTGGAATATTCAACCACTTAACTTCCTGTAGGGTCAACTCAGCCATTCATAAGTCCGGCATATCCAGGGTAACGAAGCTTGACCTTGGAGAAGTTCAACATTTGTTATCAGCTTGTTCACATCATGACATTATTTTCAAGAGTTAGGTTTGCATCGATCAGCTTCATGCCAAGCCTCAGCCATCTGCAATCTCTCTCTCTTCTTCCAGTTCATTATTCAGAAAGTCTTTCAGAAAAGAGAATAATCTAGCTTGCATTAGGCTGTAGTCACTCGACAATCTTTGAAATAAAGTCATAAAAGCCACGAATTTAATGAAATTCATTCCAGCAGCGAGGATCCCTTTGTTGCCCTCTCCAATCTCAATTTGGGACATGTCCAAGAAGATTCAAGCTAGAAAACCAAAATAAAACGAACATCAAAGCTCAAACCATTCTGAATGGGATGCTAATATATTCGAAACATGAACCATTAAAGATCCATGTTCTTGCCATTTGTAACATCAATGTACATGTACCCAACGGAAAATCAAAGACACAAATTTTAACTTCCCTAAAAATCTCAAAACTCAGATCATGGCGTTGCAACACAATGAGTCTCATAAAACTCTCAACCTAAAACATTTACAAAAATTATTTGTTGCGTGGAAATTAATTTTGGGCTGCCTTCTTGTAAAATAACTTGTATGAGACTAAACATGACAATCAAGCCAAGTAATGATTATACTATGGTCCCGGGCTACCATTGGCATGATCATGTGGTGGTCCGGGCCAATAATATCACTCGAATTTGGTTGAGTTTCTAACTTATGTCAACCTGAACATCGCCAACAGCCTAACCACGGCAAAGAACCCAATTATGTCTTGCCTGTAGGGTGTAGAAGCCTTCCAGCTCTTACTATTCTTGTTCAAGTACATCTCATGAGCATTGTTCTATAACTTGTGTCGTTTACTAACGCCATCAACCTTGCCAAGGTCTGCATATTTGTTGTTCTTGGATCCATCAGAACCAGTAGAGCCCTTGAAGCTAGGTTCCTTTTCCTTCACCACTTATTTTTCTTGATCAGCTTCCTTTGGACGCTGTATAGAATCAGCATGTGATGATGAGAGACATGGACACAGGTGTAATATACAGCCATCCGATCCAAGTTTCTCTCCCTCCTCCAAGGTGGTGGAGACTTTGGAGGAGGATCTTGACGATAATGAGAAGCATCTCGAGAATACGAAAGAGCCTTCCTTCCCTTCTTCCGTATTCTTGGTGCTTCTCGAAGCTCCACGCTCGTTGCTGCTCCTCCGAAGCAAGCCCTTGAAACTCCACCGCCTCAACAAAGTTCTAGTGGACTTGCTCTTCTTGTACTTCACTCCCTCTTTTTTTTCAATGTCGGATGATGTAGAATCATCATGTTCCTTCATAACCTCCGCATGATCATGTTGGCTTTTGTCTACTAGAACAATTTCGGGGTCAAGGACAGGGAAGACTCTCTTGTTGGATCCATCAGAACCAGTTGATGATGAGCTCTCGGAGCTAATCTTCTTTTCCATCACCACTACTTTTTCTTCATCAACTTCCTCCAGATGAGCTGCCAAAGAGTTAGCAGGTAGTGTTGGAAGACATGGACACAGAACCGTCGCATCCAAGTTTTTCTCCCTCCAGGGGCTCAACAATTTTTTATTTACCGTCTGAAACATTCCCTGACTCGTCGCTTCAGGGGCCTTGGTGGCTTGAAATTGTTATAAAAATAATATTTTGAAACACCAGGCCAGTTGTTCTCATCAGGCGATCCACAAAGCTCAAATATCTTGTTCAGTTGGTCAGGCTACAATAAATACAAAGAAATAAATACTTACAAAAGAAGCCTCAGGAAGAACAAAAATGCTGTCAATTTTTGTGATTATTTGATAAAAAGTCCTACTCCCCATGTCTAAGAATACGAATCAACATGTTTTATATGCTGGTATGCAATATCATATCGAGGCCACATGTGACTGACCACCTCAAGGCCAACAAGGCCATCACTTTTGAGTCTCCCTTCAAGGCCACGTGAATATTTTGACCAATGGACACAATTGAAATTCTACTGAACTGAATCTACTGAATACTAATAGTCATGACTGGCCACCTCAAAATTTTCACATCAAAAACCATTCCTAAATAATTACATCCTCTAATATGTTACAGCAAGATGCCAATTTTATACGCAGGAAGTGGATGCCACAGAACTTGCTTCGTTTACATCCTAAGCATAGCTGCCCCTTGACAAATTTATAATTTAAAATGCATGTTACCTCAAAAGAACGGCCTAAAACTAATTTGGTTCAGTAAAATATTGTTGGAAAAAAAAAAAAAAAAACTGAGGCAATCCATAATCAATTGAATTAAAACCTCAGGCTATAGTTCTGCAATACTAAATCATCAATTTAATTATCAGTCTAAAAGATAATATGAAAGGTGTCTTACTTCAGTAAGTTCAGTTCTTCCTTGCAAAATTGGCGAACCATTCAGAAGTTCAGCAAAGATGCAACCAACAGACCACATGTCGACAGCTCGTCCACACTTTGTAGCTCCAAGCAGCAACTCTGAGGGCCTGCTCCAATCATATCAATTTATCTACTAACCAAAATGGGGACATAATCTTTGAAAGAATGAATCCTTTAGAAACATGAGAATTTATCATGGTAATTGTGAAGTATACTTACCTATGCCACAATGTAATAACACGATTTGTAAGCTGCCCATCATGGTTGGTAGCAAAGGATTTTGCGAGCCCAAATTCTGCTAGCTTCAATTTTCCCTCATTATCTTACAAAAGATTAGAACCTGCAACAAAAGGTTTTGTTCAGATTTGGGACATTGCATGAGTTGCAAAAGATGTAATGATCAAATCCAACTAAGGATATGGCAAAACTTTTTTTGGGTGAAACCAACCTTTCATGTCACGATGAAGTACTTGATTAACATGACAGTAATGGAGCCCAGTTAACAACTGCTTCATATAACACTGAGGAATAAAAGGTGAAAAAATCTTTAGGTACTTGGCGCAACAAAAAATATCCTATGCAAAAGTAAGAACATATAGCACCTTGAGACCCAAAAAAAAAAAAAACACACATTGTACCTTTATCTACGGAATTGAATATCTAACTCCAGGACGATCAGCAAGGCCTGTCAAATCATGATCCATATACTCAGAAACCATATAGATGCCACCCTCAAGCTTTTTACTATCTGTAATCGACAAAAACACATGTTAGAACTACCATCTGCATGTGATGAGAATTTAGGTACAAGTGACACTCTCGAAGCAGGTCATTATATGGATCACAGGCATTACATAACTAAATAACAGTATTTTCTTACCTTGATTCTCTTGATCATTCTTTTCAGGACCTTGAAAACAAAAACAAATTATCCAAAAGTTTCAGCCAAAAAATCAAAGAAATTGTTTAAAATTTGTAAAACGAGGTAATTATTGAACATATGAAAGTAAACTACCTGCAGAAGTTACAATCTCTTTCAGCTTAATAATATTTTCATGATGAAGCTTCTTCAGAAGCTTTAATTTTCCGAATTGCTGTAATAGGAAACTGCATGAACAAAGCAAAAATTCAAGACAATTAAAGTAAGATGTGAAATAAGTCTGCTCCTCTGTGAGTGCATGTTGGTCTGGGAGTTTGTAAAAGGGTTGCACTGTAATAACAATAGGTTTCACATAAATTGAAATCAACTGTGCTGTGTTGTAATTTTATATAACAATACCACATGGTAATTGAACGGACACATACCCCTTCTTTTTCATTATCCATACGTATCCTTTTCAAAGCAACAATTTCACCACTTCTGATTTCTCTGGCCTTGAAGACTTGGCTGTAAAAACACCCATAATAAGAACCCCAAGTAAGTGAAGGGTCCGATCAATCCTCCCAATATGAGCTGAAAGCTTTCTGACAGTGTATACGAACCAAGTATCCCGAGTGGTAATCTCATCCTTAGCAATCTTCACGCCCAATCTGCTACCAAACCACACCAACTCAGTCTATGGACAAAGAAGAAGACAATGTTTAATAGATTCCTCATACTCCCCACAGATTGAGCACATAGGAGATTTTCTCACTTTCCTTTCGAATATTGTATAAAGAAGGAACAAAGTTGGTAATGGCCCTCCAAAGAAAATCGGACACTTTGGGAGAGAATTTATAGTGCCAGATCCAAGGCCAAATCTTTGGGGGTCTAATGTGGGAAGTAGAAGCTTTCATAGGAACAGACATTATGCATTGCTGTGGAATGCAACGATAGCATGACCGAACAGAGAAGTCACCATCCATTTTGAACGGCCAAATCAGTCTGTCATCTTCATTTGGGTCTCCAATTGGCATAGCCTTGATAGCTTTAGCATCAGAATCATTAGGGAAAGGTTCAATGTGGCTGATGTTCCAGTTTCTTGTGTCACAATCAATAATCTCCGAAACCGCAAGAGTAAAGCAGTTTCTAGTATTAGTGGGATGAATGAGCCCATCCAAGGAGTTACGGATCCACCTATCTTTCCATACATCAATGGTTCTGCGATCATTCACTTGCCAACGCATGTTCACCTCCTCATTCCCCTAATACACAACTGAATTCAGAACAAAACAAAATATTTGGCAGAGGCTATGAGCAGTTTCATTCCCATTGCACTTGAGCCTTGAAATTCTAAGTTCACTCTGATCATTGATACTTTAAAGTATCTGCATCCTTCAACATGCATATGCCTTCTAACAACTCCTTGGAGCTCCTTCCAATGTAAACATGCTCTCTAGTTTTTTCTCTTACACAATCAATTAAGTAGCTTCGAATATGAGCTAAAGCCTGAGGATAAATGGGCCTAGCATTTTTAGTGCTTATGTCATCGTATGCTTTTATAGCCTCCTTTTCATCTTTGAGCACTATACGATGAACATAAAAGCAAGCCTTTTTTGCTATGATATTAGAATGGATAATACTCTTTAGTCCTCCTGACCTGAACATTAAAGTACGAACATTTATTGAACATACATATATACATAACACAATTTATTTACTTTAAAGGAGATGCTTTACACACACACACACACATACCAGATGTCGCTTATGAGTGCTTGTATATTATCTCCTCCAAAAATGGGACCAAAACTTGTAGAATATAGCAAGAACAAAGTAGCTTGTTCTTCCTTGTCCGCTGAGTCATACAATGTTTTGTATAGTGTTTTGTAGACATCTAGAACCCGATACGTAATAAAAATGCAACCATCTTTATGCACGTATGTCACTGATAAGTGATAACCAAATATGGAAAATAAAAGTGAGATAAAAAAGAAAATAAAAGTTTAGACCTTCACTATTTCTGACTTTTACAATCTAATTCAACAATCCAAACCATTCATTCTACACATGCTTATGCAATAACCGTATTTATAAAGGAGTCATGAATAATTAAAGAATGAACGGTTCCGACCATTAAATAACTAGCTAAAAATACAAAGATCCGCAAATATATATTCACACATTACCCCTCAGAATTCCACCGGAGCAATAATCTTTCAAACTTCCTTGCAATAGAGCTTCAAAGGCCACATTAACAGCAACTTCTTTGGTCATGTTAGCATAACCGTCAGCATTACTAGCATAAGCAGTTCACTTCAGTTAGCATAGTAGCTCAAGCACTAACCAATTTGCCCAAAAATAAAAGCTCGCCCAACCAAATGAAACTCCAAAAACTAAAAATCAAGCAAAAAAGAAAAAGAAAAAAAGAATACATACGTTTTGAGAAGAACTAGGTCAGCAAAGAAACCACCAGATCCTATTGAAAACTCTCGATCAGTGTATTCACGTACTTTTTTCTTGTCTAGCGAAACACCTAGAATTTGAAAGCCCTACAATAAAAGTTGAATGAGAATACATAAATTAAACTAAGCCTTTTTCAAAGAAAAAAAATAACATTAGACTAAGCTTTTAATTGAGCAAAATTGATGTCATTACCTCTTCTTTGTGGTATCCGGCAATAATTGTGCCAAAACTATTCCCACTCCTTCGATTCTTTTTTAGGAAGTCATTTAAATACTTTTTTGCGCAGTCAAATGATGCTCTCACTGATTTCGGTTCCTATTATATTAAACAATTAACATTGCTCTAGTTTTTCTTCAAATTAAAACAAATAGGGGAGAGTATGAGATCTTACTAGTTCAAGCAAATGTCTGTACATTTCATGCCATTCTTTGACATCCCCCATCAAAGTACAATATATTTTGGGTTTGGAACATAATTGAAATATTGTGACTTCCTGATCTGATACTGAAATGGTTGATAAAAACAATAAACAACAATATTAATTAGCAAACAAGGAGTAAAGTTAAACAATAATCTGATTTCATTATTTTCTTGCTCAATACTTTAAGAATAATAATGTAAAGGTTAGCATAGTAAATTAAAAAATGTTAAGAAAATAAAAGAAACTAACCAAAGCACTGCAATTTCAATCTGTAAAACAAAAAAATATATATTTTAAAAATTCCACAAAAAAATTTTAAAAAAAAATTAAAAGCAATTAACACACACACATTTGTTAAGAGGCTAGTAAGATTACTATTAGCTAAGCAAGTAAATTGAACTGTAAAGTGCATAACGTAATTTACGAATGAAAACTTAGTAATTCAACAGATATTGAATTTGAAAATAAAGAAAATATCACTTAACGTGAGCAATAACATTCAAGCTGCTATTGCAGTTTTTCTTTTGTCAAATTTTATCAATAAATGATGGTTCATTCTATGACAAAAGTCAATTCACACATGTTTGAGCATGTATTAAGAGATTAATTTTAGTAAATTAGAAAGAAAATAAAATAGACGATAAGAAGTGTATTTGTAGAGTGTAGACTTGTGTTCAATATATAAAACCAGAGGGGAAAAAAAAAAAAAAAGAAGAATAAAGAGTTTACGTAATTCATTATATTCAGTGCCACCTTCATCCGTGTAGGAAGTTGTGATTATTGCACCGTTCCCCAGCATAATGCCTTCTCCAAACACAAAACCAACATTGGTTGTTCCATGGAGGTGCTGCTTCATCATTCTTGCAATAAAAATTCAACCTTTTTTTTAAACAAAAGACAATTAGCTTGCAGGATCTAGTCTTGAAGAAATATGAAATAGAAAGTTGACAGATTTATGAGCCTACACTTCTTTTCATCCAACCGGTTAAATGAACCCAAAAAACAGTAAGCAAAAGGAAAAAAAAAAACCATGAACTAAGTACTGTACATCCAAAAACATAAATATTATCATTTATCAAACAACTAAAAAGGTGTTGAAAACCAAACTTTTTCTCTTTCTTTACAGTCAAAACCACTCCCTCCAACACTGTCAGAAAACTTTGCTCCTCCAGAATCAGAAAACCTCACATCATATATTAAAAGCCAAAAACGAATCATAAAAACGGAGTTTAACATCACATCATATAACTTGTCCTAGAAACTAAAGCATCAGACTACAAGAAAAAAAAAAAAAACATGGTGGAACCCTTTCAATATCCCTATCCTTCTGCATCAGTTATGTCTAAAAATCTGGCACCGTATAGCAAGTGCAGGTCAAAAAGAGATGCAAATCAACCCTACATCACCTGTAAACCAATGCAAATGGAATTTAACATTCCAACCTCTAATTAAAATCACAAATGACTTGACAAAAAGTTGATTTAGAAAATCTGAGCCTCCAAAACAATGCAACTTATCCAATACGCAGGACATTAAGAACATAAAGCACGAAAGGGTCATTGAGATAGCACAGTGCACTCCAAAGCAAAGCAACTCAAGTAAATTTTCATAAAGATAAACGGGTTTTCATCTTACATGCTTTGAATCTATTACGAATTCAGCACTTTTGTCCACACGAAAACACCAAATCTTTTGTCCCATGGCAAATGACCACCAAAACAAACAAACGTTACAGTAAAAACATTCCCAGTTCCTAAAGTGTTGAAGGGTATACCAAAACAAAAACATGCCCTTTTGAGAGTAATCTAAAACTGTTTATCATACACAGAACTGAGTCTATCTCAATAACACATAATTCAAATCAAACACAGTCTGAAAAAAGACTTTACCTTCACAATCTAATCGAGAAAAGCAACCCACGGCAAACAACCAAAACCAAACAACCCCACGCGCCCTCTCTCTCTGTAAAGAACCAAAAGCAAACCCTTCGCCTCTCTCTCTCTCTCTTTCTCTCCCTCTCTCTCTCTCTCTCTCTCTCTCTCTCTCTCTCTCCCGCCGCCAACGATGTCTTTACTCTGTATTACTCTCACTCTCCATGAACCAAACACTGTGTGTCTCTCCCGAAACTAAATGGGACAAAGTTTCCTTTTTTTTAGAGAGAGAAAGGAGGACAAAGTGACAAACCAATTAATGGGATATATTTCCTTCTTTTTTTTTTAGGAAATTAAACAATTTATCAATTTAAGAAATTACAACAACGGGATTGACAACTTGACACTGTAAATCTCAACTACTCCAATTAGAAAAGGGGACTCACTCTATATTACCAGCGATTACATACACCATGAGCTGATAGGGGCTCAACTATAACCTACATACAAACTGTTTCGGGGATTCCTGTCAGGGACTGTACCTCGTTCCTTGTCTTGGGGGTAGTCATGTTGAGGATAGCCTGTACTTTTTCCGGGCTAGCCTCTAGGCCTCTCTCGCTCACCATGAATCCCAAAAATTTACCTCCCATTACGGCGAAGACACACTTGTCAAGGTTGAGCCTCATCCTATGGTATAGCATGACATCGAAGATAGTATCCAGGTAGTCGATGTGTTCCTCAATGGTGCAGCTTTTCACCAACATGTCATCTATGTATACTTCCATTATCCTTCCGATGTGGGCGGCGAACATGGTGTTGACCATTTTTTGATATGTGGCGCCTGCGTTTTTTAAGTCGAACTGCATGACCCTATAGCAATACAATCCTTTGTCTGTGGTGAAGGATGTATGCTCCATGTCCTCAGGGTGCATTTGTATTTGGTTATACCTGAAAAACGCGTCCATGAAGCTGAGTAACTTGTGCCCTGCTGTGGAATCTACGAGTTGGTCAATCCGTGGGAGGGGGAAGTTGTCCTTCAGGCACGCTTTGTTAAGGTTTGTGTAGTCAACGCACATGCGTCATTTTCCGTTGGGCTTTTTCACCATGAAAACATTCGAAAGCCATGTCGGTGTTGAGTTAAAAATTGCACAAAGTGTAAAATGTCACTCAATGTAATTTCACTCGTATTCATTAACAGAATCGAGTTTTTAATTATTTCAGGTTCGACCCATTCAAGATAGAATTAATGTGTCTCTTAATTACAATCTCTTGTTACAAGGGAACACCTTTTGATTCCATTTATAAAGAAACCAATGTGTGTTTGTTTGTTTTTGCGGCTGCACCCGAATTTTAGAATGTGTTGCCTACGTACTCGGGAAGGGATCAAGCCACTCGTAGTTCAAGAGTTCCAATGAGTGAATGACCCATTGGAATGCTTGGATTTTTGGGTTAGGAATAGTGTTTAGGATGCGGTTGTATCTAGATTATTTGATTCCAGATTGCCTATATACCCTTGCGGGATCAAACCACATGTAGTTCTAACATTTGGGATTTAAATCGGTAGATGACCCATTTATTTTGGATTTGTGTTTGAGATATTTGTGAGGGTTTAGAGCCCTTGAATTTGTTTTTAGGTAATTTGTGAATGATTTGATTTTTATGGTGTTTGGGTGAATTTGACTAGTGGAGTCAGGGATTTGGTTTGGCTGAATTTGACTAGTAGAGTCAGGGATTCGGTTTGAATTTGTGGTTGCATCTAGTGAGTCGCTAGATTGCCTATATACCCTGTGAAGGGATCAAACCATTATTGTACATACATGTACATTTGCAAGCATAATTAGCTCTAATGGGCTACGCTCATTATACCGCCAAAGGTATTAATTCCAACTAAAGGAATGACATGCAGACACACCGCCAGGCGGGCTACAGCCCCAACGTCGGATCACCTCCAGATCGGCGGCGACGCGCCGCCACGCGCCGCGCCAAGATGGCATCAGAAGCTTCCGTTACTGGGAACTGAAGCATATCAGTCCCACATCGAAAACAAAGAGAAGATCAACCTCCTCCTCACCTATAAAAGGTTCTCTCCTCTCTCCTCATTAATTACGCATTCTACTACTCATTTATTGTTATGCTGCCTATATGCACGGTCTGACTTAGGCATCGGAGAAGTGAAGACCGCCCAACGCGGTCTCCCTCTGACGCCCTGTCTCTCATTCGACAGCTAGCGAAGATCATCAAGTATACAGAGTAGCAGTCCGCCCACCGGACCTGCGTTAAACGAAGGTTTGGCTACCGCCAGACTTTGAGCATTAACATTGGCGCCGTCTGTGGGAACCCTTGAACAAAAGGTCATCCCATCACAACTACCATGACTAGCGGTAGCGAGGGAAACGCTGAGGAGCAGGCAGACCAATCCGCCATCCCCCAACCCTCCAATCCAGCGGTAGGTGTTAACCGCGCACTATTCAACACCCCAGCCAACCCCGGCGGTGAGGCGAATCCAAGCAGCAGCCGCCCACCAGGCCAGGACCTCGCCGCCATGTACGAGCTGGCACTGGCAGACCTTCACAAGGCAAACAGAGAGCGTGAAGAGGAGCGCAGAGAGAAGACTGAGGCCCAAAAACATGTGGCTACGCTGATGTCACGTTTTGATGACCTGAAAAGGACGTTGGAAAGAACCGCCAATCCAGTGCAAAGCGAGCATTCGCACAGCAAAAGGCGTAGTCAGCCCAACACTGGCACATTAGCACCTCCAGTCATACAGATGCAGGTTCCGCTGGACCCACCTGAACTATTGGGGATGGGACCACCGCCCGTCCCCCAGCTAATGTTAGAGCAGGAGGCGGAGTCAGTGCCGCGCACCAACCACTCAGAGGCTAGGGCAGGAACTGAGGGCAATCCGCCTGCGCCAAGGCGTAGGCAGGCCCAGCGGAGTACATACGCCGGATCCGCCGGCGACACAACAGCCCAAATTCTGGAGAGGATGCAACAGTTGGAACAGAGGTTGGTCCGGGCGGAGTCGGGCGCCCCGGCGCCAACTCAAAGTCCACTTTTCACGTCCAGACCAGGGCCCTTCACCGCAATAATTCTGCAAGCTATCAGACCGGCGTGCGCAAAAACTCCAAAGATGTCATACTACAGCGGCACGTCCGACCCCTTCGTCCACATGGACACCTTCAAGAAGGTCACCAACAACAAGGGATTTGACGACCCCACCCTGTGCCACTTGTTCAGCGAAACACTGGGCGGAGAGGCAATGAATTGGTTCTTCGAGTGTCCGCCGGGATCCATTGACTCATTCCATGCACTATCGCATACCTTCCTCTCTCGGTTCATCTTATTGTCCGCCGGGCATCATAACACAAGTCAGCTGTTCAGCGTCAAGCAGGGGGAGGACGAATCACTAAAGGCATTCGTCACAAGGTGGCGAGCCGCAGCGTCTCAGTGCCGCGATCTAAACAAATCAATGGCATCGGCGGCCTTCAAGCAGGGACTCCTCAAGGGACCATTCCTCTATCACCTCAACTACAACCATCCAAACGCGGCATATGACCATATCATGAGTGAGGCGGTCATTCACGCCCAGGCGGAATTCATTACATATGGAGAAGCCCCACCGCCGCCGGCGATGCCAGCAAAGATAACACAACCCACCTCCAGTCAGCATGAGACCGCTAATAAGGCATCCGTCGCACCGCCAACTGACAAGAAGAGGGAATGGCAACAGGGCCACTACCAGAACAAGCGGCAGAAGGACCAATACCATAACAAGGGCAACCGCCCAACCCAGGAGGATAACCGCAACAAGCAAACGGAGTCTTCCCAGCGGTATGCAGTGTTCACGGTCCTCACGACCTCGTACGAGGAAATATACAATCAGTGCAAGGATCAAATCCCGCCACCACCCCCAGCAAAATACCCAAAGACGGGCAAACCTAGAAACACCGGCAGGTGGTGCAAGTACCATGAAGACAGCGGCCACAATACCAACAGCTGCAACGCACTGAAAACAGCCATTGAGACCTTATACCGTGAAGGCAAGATGGAGCAGTTCAAGGTGCGCCAACCGCCACCTGTGATCGCCAACGTAGAGACCTTGGGCCTCATTAACACCATCGACGGCGGTGCTCCAATCACGGGCATGTCTCACAGGGCAAGGAAGCGTTATGCACGCGTTAATCACCCGAAGGAAGTCTGCAATATCCGCTACGAGAGAGCCGCCAAACTCCCAAAGGCGGGTTGGGAACCTATTACATTCTCAGAGGAGGAGGAGCGCGGGGTGCATCTACCCCATGATGACTCCTTCTTGGTCGACTCCATTCTCGGCAGATTCTCAGTGGGGAGAATATTGGTGGATAGCGGGTCCGCTGTCAACGTCATCTTCAGCGGTTGCTACAGCCACCTCAAGCGGAATAACAAGTTGCTCCAGGACCATGAGCCACTGCTCAGCTTCTCCGGTGACGTCACGCAACCGCTCGGTTCTGACTACATGCGATTGACTATTGGCGCTAGTCCATGTATGGCGGAGGTACATACAGAATTCATAATCGTTGATTGTCTCAGCTCGTATAATGCCATCCTCGGACGACCGACGCTCAACAAGCTTAAGTGCATCATCGCCGGATTCATGCTTCTCATGAAGTTCCCCACACCTAATGGCACGGGCAGTGTGAGGAGAAGCCAGCAGTTGGCACGCGAATGTTATTCAACGACTATGGCACGGTCAGCACGCCGCCATGAAATCCTAGCTGTGGGTAGTGAGGCACCGCCACCAAACATCTTTGAGGATCCTAGGGATGAGGAGGAGAAATATGTAAGGAAGGAGCCGGTCAACCCAGACACGTCATTGAAAGTGGTCTGCATCTCAGACGAGCACCCTGAGCGGACAGTCCGCATAGGCGCCCAACTAGACCCAGAGGTGGAGGCAGAACTCACTCAGTTCCTACGCCATAACGTCGCCGTCTTTGCATGGTCCTACGCGGACATGCCAGGTATCTCCCCTGAAATTATCACTCATAAACTGACCATCAAGCCCTCCTTTTATCCCATCAAGCAGAAGCGGAGGGCCTTCGATGAGGAAAAGTACCGGGCAATCGGAGAGGAGGTCGCCAAACTCCAGGACATAGGATTCATCCGCCAGGTCATCTATCCCCAATGGATCTCAAATTTAGTAATGGTAAAAAAGCCCAGCGGCAAGTGGCGGATGTGTGTCGACTTCAAAAACCTCAACAAGGCATGCCCAAAGGATAGTTTCCCGCTACCTCGTATCGATCAGCTGGTCGATTCAACCGCCGGACATGAGCTCCTCAGCATGATGGACGCTTTCTCCGGATACAATCAGATCAAGATGCACCCCAGAGACCAGGAATGCACCACCTTCACCACTGACAAAGGCCTATACTGTTACAATGTCATGCCTTTCGGTCTGAAGAACGCCGGTGCAACTTACCAGCGGTTGATGAACGCCATGTTCGCTGAGCATCTGGGAAAAATCATCGAGGTCTACGTGGACGACATGCTAGTTAAGAGCATAAAGGCTAGCGGACATGTGGCAAACCTCAAGGTCATAGTAACCATTCTCTTGGCCTATGATATGCGCCTCAACCCAGAAAAATGTTTCTTTGCGGTCACCGCTAGCAAATTCTTGGGATACATCGTCAGCGAGCGAGGCATCGAGGCCAATCCAGACAAGGTCCAAGCCATCCTTGACCTGGCGGACCCTGAGTATAAGGTACACGTCCAGTGCCTCCAAGGCAAGTTAACCGCCCTTTCTCGATTCATCTCTCGACTCACTGATAGGTGTGCCCCATTCTTCAAACTCCTCAAAACAACTCACAAGAAGGTCATCGACTGGAACCCAGAATGTCAGGCGGCGTTCCAGGGCCTGAAGGAATACCTGGCGGCAGTCCCTCTCCTTTCTGTCCCTGTGCAAGGAGAAACACTATTCATATACCTAGCGGTCTCGGCATCGGCGGTAAGTTGCGCCATTGTTCGGCGGGAAGGCCAAGACGAGCTCCCAGTGTTCTACGCCGGCAGAGGCATGAACGGAGCAGAAACAAGGTATCCTCCCTTGGAGCAACTGGCCCTTGCGCTTATCGTTGCTGCCAGACGCCTCCGCCAATACTTCCAGGCTCACACGATCCATGTGTTAACGAATCAACCGTTGAGGCAAGTGATGCAGAACCCTGAGCACTCGGGGCGCCTCAGCAAGTGGGCCATTGAGCTCAGTGAGTTCGACATAGAATACAAGCCAAGAACTGCCATGAAGGGCCAGGCAGTGGCGGACTTCATTGCTGAACTCACCGAACGTCAACCTGAACCCGGTATTGAGACAGTGCCCGGAACGGAAGTGGTAACCGTTGGGGAGGCAATTCCCCTACAGTCAGCTTGGAACCTGCATGTGGACGGCTCCGCCAGCGCCAAGGCCAGCGGCGCCGGAGTCATCTTAACAGGACCCGGGGGACTGAACGCGGAGTACGCGTTGAAATTCAACTTCAAAGCTTCAAACAACATGGCGGAGTACGAGGCACTCATCGCCGGCCTACTACTCGCCATTGACTCAGGTGCTGACAGCGTCAACATCTTCAGCGACTCTCAATTAGTCGTTAACCAGGTCAACGACAGCTTCCAAGCCAAGGACCAGCAGTTAGCGGCATATTTGGGGTACGTCAAAACACTGCTGAAAAAATTCAAATTTCATACCATCACACAAATCCCCAGGGAAAAGAACGCCCAGGCTGATTCACTGGCAAGATTGGCTACCGCCCAACCACACCAACGTCCAGCGGACACAAGGGTGGAATGTCTTGATAAGCCTAGCATCACAAAAACCCTGGCGGAGATCTTCAACATTGATATCAATCCCAGCTGGATGAACGAGATTATCGAATACAAGCGCAACGGGACATTGCCAGAAGACAAGGTCAGGGCACGACAACTTCAGCGGCGAGCGACCCGCTACAATATCCAGAATGGCAAACTTTACCGCCAGGGGTTCACTCACCCCAACCTCCGCTGTTTAACCCCAGAGGAGGGAAAGGTCGTGCTGGCAGGAATCCACGGCGGGGAGTGCGGAAACCACTCGGGCGCCAGATCCCTGGCCAATCGCACAATGCGACAGGGCTACTTTTGGCCCACGCTCGGTGATGACGCCCGACAGGTATCAAGATCTTGCCACAAGTGCCAGCAGTTTGCTGATCTCCCACATGCACCGGCGGATCCAGAGGCCACGCCTCATTCTGCCAAAACGTCCGCCACGCGGCGTTACGGTCAGATTGTCCCTACGGGACACGGGGACTAGTCAACAGTTTACGACGACCCTGATCAGGTACGTTGACCCCCGTCACTTGGGTACTAAGATTGGGCTCGCTACCCAACACCCTCTGCTCCGTGCAGCTCCCCCTCAACAAACAATTTACCGACCTTCCGGAGGTCCATCTTCGCCGGGGAGTGGGGGACTACCTGGGGGGCCTTGCAGGGGCCCACCCGAAAGGGTATAAAGCGTTTGCTCAATAAATCCATGGTTGACAACGCACTGACGCTAATTATGCTTTTGCAAAGTCTAGCGGAAGAAACGCTTCAAACCGCCGATCAACTCCCCAACCAAGATTGCCCTCCTTGACTGGGGACTTGGGGGACTTGTACATACATGTACATTTGCAAGCATAATTAGCTCTAATGGGCTACGCTCATTATACCGCCAAAGGTATTAATTCCAACCAAATGAATGACATGCAGACACACCGCCAGGCGGGCTACAGCCCCAACATCGGATCACCTCCAGATCGGCGGCGACGCGCCGCCACGCGCCGCGCCAAGATGGCATCAGAAGCTTCCGTTACTGGGAACTGAAGCATATCAGTCCCACATCGAAAACAAAGAGAAGATCAACCTCCTCCTCACCTATAAAAGGTTCTCTCCTCTCTCCTCATTAATTACGCATTCTACTACTCATTTATTGTTATGCTGCCTATATGCACGGTCTGACTTAGGCATCGGAGAAGTGAAGACCGCCCAACGCGGTCTCCCTCTGACGCCCTGTCTCTCATTCGACAGCTAGCGAAGATCATCAAGTATACAGAGTAGCGGTCCGCCCACCGGACCTGCGTTAAACGAAGGTTTGGCTACCGCCAGACTTTGAGCATTAACAATTATAATTCAGGATTTGTATTTGAGCTTTCTTGGTTTTGTACCAAAAGGACTTCATTTTTGGGTTTCGAAGCGAAACCGATGTTCAAGTATTTTTGATTTGGACACCCATAGCGTCGAGTAAATTCCGGGTCACACTTCTCAATTTTGTTTGGAACCCGTAAGCACCCATCGAGCTTTTCTTTCGGGCATTCTTGATTTATTAGGCACCCACGAGACAAGTCTTGAGATTTGGATTTTCAATGGGAGGCTTTCAAATATTGGGAAGAAGGTCAATCGATCACGATAACTTAATTGTGCTTGCAAAACCGTTGCATGAGTTCAACATGAGCCACACAATATTGTGAAATGCTACTAATTGACCATGCCTTCCTGCCCTCCACATAAGCAACGTGAAGCTTTCTTTCTTTCATGAGACAAACTGAGGGAGAGTTCTCCATCATGTTTGGGGTCAATTGTCACCTTCTTAATTAAAGACATGGAAACTTAATTTATCTCCATGTTCTTAATCGACTAGAAGACTCCCTCTATTGCGTCTCAAGCAATCCTTTTTCTATTTTAAGAGGTTGCTCTCTTACTTAAAAAAACCTGGAGGCTTTCTATATTTGTTTGTTTCAAAAGTCTTCTGCGTAAGAGTATTAATTTGGCATGCTCCATTTACTTTTGCTTATTTGTGGAACGAAAGGAATGCTTACTGACTTTAAATTGTTTTGTTTTTTCTTCATGTCTTGGTATCAATTCCCGTGTTGTGCTTCCACTTCAAAATTTGTATTTTTCATATAGTGCAACATGTATCTATCTCCTTTCATACAAAGTGACGAGACTATGAACAAAAATAACTCTTTTAATTGTTATCTTTCTTTTGTATTTTTTATTGTCTCATTCTCTTGTATAATTGGGAGATCATGCAATAACGTGGCTCTCTAAAGGGTGCCCTCATTCATGTCTAGTTTGACGTGTTAGCAACGGACAGCAGCTTAGCTTCGAGGATCATAGTCAAACTGCATACAATGCTTAATGGTTTTGAGCAGAGGCTTTGCTTCAGGCTTCAGGCTTTCTTGAGTTGCCTTAGTCTCCAACTTGAAAAATCCTGGAGTTTTATTTACTGGATTTGAATCTTCTTCATTGGTGATTTTTGAAGGCTGAGAAGTCATGACGGAATGTGGGCTTTATCTTTGGAACCACAACTCCATCAGGGCCTTCAGAGTCGCATGTGCTTCGAAGACACTGCTATGAAAAGCCATTGGAGACGCTGCTCCAGCATGGTCATCGGAGGCGCTTAGGGATGGCATCAAAACCCATGGGTACGGGTACCCGCGGGTAATTATTCCTTTTGGGTATCTTTTAATGGGTAATACCCATAGTTTATGGGTATGGGTAATTACAAAATACCCGTATAAAAATGGGTGGGTTATGGGTATACCCGTGGGTACCCAAATTTTACCCAAATACCCATATAAAATTGTAGACCACACCCAATTTTTTTTTTTAATTGAGAACTATTATTTTTCAACCAACATATGGGGCATTTTTATAATTTTCTTATTCTAAAAAAAAAAAAACAGAAAACCTATACGGGTGTTACGATGACTTTGTGTGGTCTCGGATGAGAATCTGACCGTTGAATCATCGTATAATTGTGAAAAGTTGGTTCAAAAGGCGATCTATCAGGATCCGACCGTTGGATCATCGTATAATTTTGAGAGGATGATCCTAAGGGCGATCCGTGAGGATCTGACCGTTGGATCATCGTAAATTGTGCAAAGATGATTCAAAAGGCGATCCGTGGGGATCCGACCGTTGGATCTTCATATAATTTTGAGAGGATGATCTTAAGGGCGATCCGTGAGGATCTGACCGTTGGATCATCGTATAATTGTGAAAAAACGATTCCAAAAGGCGATCCGTGAAAATCTGACCGTTGGATCATTGAATAATTGTGAAAAGACGATTCCAAAAGGCGATCCGTGAAAATCTGACCATTGGATCATCGTATAAGTTTGAAAAGACGATTCCAAAAGGCGATCCGTGAAAATCTGACCGTTGGATCATCGTATAATTGTGAAAAAACGATTCCAAAAGGCGATCAGTGAAAATCTGACCGTTGGATCATTGAATAATTGTGAAAAGACGATTCCAAAAGGCGATCCGTGAAAATCTGACCGTTGGATCATCGTATAAGTTTGAAAAGACGATTCCAAAAGGCGATCCGTGAAAATCTGACCATTGGATCATTGAATAATTGTGAAAAGACGATTCCAAAAGGCGATCCGTGAGAATCTGACCGTTGGATCATCGTATAATTGTGAAAAGACGATTCAAAAGGCGATCCGTGAGGATGGTTCATTTACGATCCGAATTTTATTATTTTACATTTAATCGTCAAGTTGTGAAAATTGTTTTACGGAAATAAATATTTGATTGACATGTACCCATAGGTCTCTACGGCGAGTATTTAAAAAAATATTTTATGGAAAAAAAAAAATAGTGGCAAGTATTTAAAAACAAAAAACAAAACAAAACAAAATGGGTAAATGGGTGGGTATGGGTTTTACCCATTTAGAAATGGGTGGGTAAATACCCACACCCGCTAATTATTTGATGGGTATTACCCGCGAATTATTATTGGGTGGGTAATACCCAGCGGGTAATACCCAATGGGTACAAATGCCATCCTTAGAGGCGCTGCCCCGGCATGGTCATCATGGTTTTCAACAGGGTCGGTCCTAAGATTTGTGTGGCTTGAGGCGAATATAATCTCGTATAAATTGACATTAAGTGTTCAAATAATTTTTTTGGGTAATTAGTAAGACATTATTCATATTGGTTTATTCTATTGGACAAAACAAAGAAGAAAAGAAAAAGTTCAATACTTCAATGTGTGTTTCTTCTTTCTTCTATTAATTAAATAAGTTGTATATTTAACAAAAAAAAAACTCTAGGCTAGCGACTTTGAATAGATTATAAAGATGAAAAAAAGTTCAATCCAGTAACTGAAGTTGGGATTCAAACCTTGGTTGGGAAACACAACAAAAAAAGCTACCCATAACTGCTGGGCTGATGCATGTTTTACTTCATGGTGGAAGGTTTCAACAAAATATATATAGTATTCTTTGATGAGTAGACAAATCAGAGGCCCCCGGGAACCGGTGGCCTGAGACGACTGCCTCACATGGCAGCCCTCAGAGCCGGCCCTGGTTTTCTACATGGCTTATCGAGACGCCGCTCTGGCATGTTTGTTTAGCATGGGGCCTTTAATACGAGCAAAAAAATGATGGAGGAGGACGATGAGAGATGGATTTGAACCTTGGATTGAATGAAACTTCTTCTTCTCCTATGGCTCCTGCTTTTTTTTTTTTCCCGTATGTGCTTCTCCGCACTGCTGCGTCTTCACGTTGGTCTCCTCGGTTTTGCCTCGGTTTGGAACTTGAGCACCGTGAAGATGGTATCCTGATTCATCAATCAGCTTATACCCAAAAGATGCTTAGGCGTTTTAATACTGACAAAGTTAAGCCTTCAAGCACTCCAATGGTCATCCATAGTCTTGATCCAAAGAAGGATCCATTCCGTCCACAAGATGTCGACGAAAATGTGCTAAAGGCAGAAGTGTCATACATAAGTGCAATAGGCGCATTATTGTACTTAGCACAATGCACAAGACCGGACATCTCTTTCGCCGTGAACTTGTTAGCTAGATATAGCTTTGCGCCAACATGACGCCATTGGACTGGTGTTAAGGATATCTTTCGATACTTAAGTGGTACGATTGATATGGGCTTGTTCTATCCCTTCAGAGAGACGATGAATTCAGACTCACCATATGTCAAGAACGCCACCAACAGTGGTCTGCGTTCTCTCTCCCCATTCCAAAACGACATAAGTGTTTTGAAAGGTTTTGCTGATGTTGGGTACCTCTCTGACTCATACAAAGGTCGTCCCCAAATTGGTTATGTATTCACCATGAGTAAGACCGCGATATCTTGGAGGTCTACTAAACAGACCCTAGTCGCTACTTCTTCGAACCATGCAAAGATTATTACTCTTCACGAAGCAATTCGTGAATGTATATGGCTTAGATCCATAATTACGCATGTTCCAAGCAATTGTGGTCTGAAGTCTACCGCAGATGAGCCTACTAGCATTTATGAGGATAATGCTGCTTGCATTGAACAAATGAAGCACGGCTACATCAAAGGTGACAATACCAAGCACATATCACCCAAGTTCTTCTACAATCAACAACAACAGAAGCTCCTCAAGATCAGAGTGAACCAGGTTCGATCTGAAGACAATGTGGCAGACTTGTTTACTAGAGTCATTGCCCAAATCCAAGTTCGAAAAACATGTTGCAAGCATTGGCTTGTGGAAGTTATCCAAACTCTCATGATCATAATCATCAGGGGGTGATGCAGACATCAGGGGAAGATATCTATATTGATCTCAAAACGTGAAGGGTGTGTTGTGCTTTTTTCCCATTTGACCGAGGTTATTTTTGTCCCACAGGGTTTTTGTTACTCGGCAAGGTTTTTAATGGGGCAACGAGAGGAGCACCACTTTTGGACGACACAAGAGGGAGTGTTCAAGTAAATCCAGAATTTGGGTCTGAACCAAACTCGAGATTACTTGCTCTAGTTGAAATATGGTTAGAATTAGAGATAATCTTAGAGAATCTTAGAGATATCCAATCAATGTATGATTATCTTTCCTTGACTCCTTGTACAACTCTGATTCTATGCCTTGTAATCCTCTATATAAAGAGATCTATATTAATTATCAATGAAAGCACAACAATTCCTCTCTCAAATATCGATTCCCTAAAACAGTATGCTATATAAATTCATATTATAATTAAACAATTGTCTAAAATGATTAAGATTCTGAAATGGCTATATATTTTTACTAAACGAGTTTAAAAATGCAAAATCTGAATGAATAGTAATGACTCTAAGACAGTCAAATTTGTTTTTTTTTTTAAAAAAAAAGGGTGTCAAATTTTGATTAACGAGCCACATGCTCTTTTTTTTTTTTTTTTTTTTTTTTTTGAGAATGGAGCCACATGCTTGTTGTTACATAAAAGTTACGAGAGCTTGGCACCTGAACCGCAGGCCACAGCGTTTTACATTATGGGTTTTGCCTCAGTTGTTGGGCTAGATCTGCCCATTGTTGGGCCTCTTTTTATTTCAGAATAAAATTAAGGCTTCCCACGTGTAACCCACCAGTATAAAAGCCAACCTCCCTCCCTCCCCAATCCCAAATCGCATTAGGTTTAGAGTATGGCAGAAATTGAAGCCACCATCGCCCGCGGCAAACAGACGGAGATTGAGGCCCAGTTTGGGATTGCTGTGCTGTGGCCAGAATTGCTTTTTGTTTTGCTGTGGCCAGAAGTGCTTTTGGTTTTGCTGTGAGAAGAAGTAGTGAGTGTTTGGTAAACTGTTTTTCAAAAGTGCTGTGAGAATGAAAAGCAGTTTGAAGGTGTTTGGTAAACTGAATGCAAAAAGTTGTTGTTGTATATATTTACCAAAAAAGACATGAATACTCAAACTGAAACATTTGCATATATTTTGCTCCTATAAACTAGTTATTTTTTTCTTTTCTTTTTTTAATGAGAGGAATTTCATTGATGAAGCTTGCAGGAGTACAAAAGTCTCATATGAAAAATAATGATAAAACTCGTTTGATTAGAAATCCCTCCAAGACCTTAATTAACAACATCATGAATGAATAAATTATTCAAGAAAATCTATCTTAGCTAAGACAAGCTCCCTACTTAAATGAAGGTTGCTTAACGTAACAACATTTTGAACCAAAGAATCAGCTTCATTGCCTTCGCTGGGAGTTTCGCACAAAAACACCGGCTCAAAGTTGTTGGTTAACAACTTGATCTCACAACTCAAATCTTGGAGAGCTTCTCTTAAATGCCATGATCACATAAACTGCATCGTCTTGTAACTTCTACGATAACAAAACTGTCTTATGCCCTCAATGCCTGCAAAATTGTAAGCTTCTCATACCAGACATGAGAAATGACAAAAATAAAACTAATAATAGCCAAGTCATTTTCCTCATTGTCCACAGTGTAAGGAGGTGATTACATGTGGTTAAGACAATAATAGGCATGACGTTCAGAGCAATCTCTACACTCCTGAAAACAAACGGCCAAAGAGACTCTTAACCTCGAATCCTATCTCATAGAGGATTAACCTCCTCACACTCAGCTTCCTCAAAGATCCTTTTGTTTCTCTCCATCATATCATCCAAAGATCAATAACACACCACATAATTGGAACTATGAAGTAGAACATAATTGGAACAATGAAGCAGAACATAATTGAATTTAGCCTCCATCATACCATCCAAAAATCAATAACACACCACACAAGTATTCAGCCTCCCTGTAGCAATTATCAAAGCCCATATATATACCTAAGGTTTCATATATATTTCATATTGCACGAGGAACAGAACAAAATTAGATAGGAGTAGTCCAGCAAAACATTTGAATAGAATTAAAATGAAAAGCTCATGGCTGCTAAAGCTTCCATACTCTTCGAGTCTTCTATCTGGCCTAACAACTAAAAGTATTGCAGCAAGTACATTAATATTTTAGCAACCAAACAGAATAACAATCTTTGCCAAAAAAAAAAAACAGAATAACAACACAATAAGCAAAAAAAAAAAAAAAAGCACAGATATCAATTGCAGCAAAGTAGCCAGATCAGTTTTATCAAAATATAAAAAAGCTTGGTAACATGGTATCTCCCTTTGTTTCGTTTCTCGATCTCATCTCCTCTCTATCCTTCTGCATTTATTTTTCTAGATTTCTTTTCATCTAAACCTCTGAACAGTCATAGTTACTAAACATTCGACCATCTAACACACCAAAAACCTGAGACACAACTATGCAACTGATTATATGGAATAGATTATACAATGTAAAACTCTTGTTTGCCAATTTGTGATTACCTCCAAGACACACAAACCTCCGAGACTATTCATGTGATTACCTGTGGCTGAGAGTAAGGAAGTGATTGCTTGCCAATTTGCCATGCCCAGTCTACAACGGTTAGTCAAGAGCAATACAAACTTTTCAGAAGCAATAAACATAAACATGAAACTGATTTGAGAGCAATCACACTATTGAAAATGACGATTTTTGAGAGATAATAGCACACCCGACAAAAAGGAAAGGAAAAACAGGTCGTGTAGGATGAGGCAGAGAATAACACATCGAAGAACCTATGTAGGTGATTCTGCAAAACTTTCAACAAAAACCAAAATTTCAAAAGAGAAATCTTCAGCGAATACGTAGAATTAAATAAGAATGATCACCATCTGGGTCATCTTGTTTATAATTGTGTGAAACTTGGATCTGGAGGATGAGAGGCGTGTCCGTGATGACATGATGATTCAAGAAAGATTGAAACTTTGGGATCAGATTGAGATATGCATTCATTAGAATCCATGTCAAAATATCGAACAACATTGCCTTTTTCAATGAGATAGAAGATGATTGAGACAGAGAGAAGGGAACAATGTCGACGATGAAGCGGTGCGAAAGTGAAATGAGAACGAAGGACTTTCTGATGTAAATTTCAGAAAAGCAAGAGGACAATTTAGGTTGTTCATTAAAATTCATTTAAACCTCCGCATCAGGACTTGCTTCCCGCAAAAGCAGAAACCAAAAAGCTACGAATTGTAGCTTCCTGATTTCTCCAGTTGGAAGAAGCGCTTCGGGCCGAAAGCTGCCCCCAAGTGGTTTACCAAACAGCCCAAAAAATTTCAGAAGCGCTTTTGGAAGGAAAAGCAGTTTCAAAAGCCCTCCCAAACTGGGTTAAAGGTATGTATAATCACTTTTGAAGAAAATTGATGGCTATATTTCTTATTAATATTATGTTCCTTTACTCATCGGAAAACCAAAAGATCTCATCAGGGGAATCGCAAACACCATGTACAAAGTCACGCAAACGAAAACGAAATGCTCATTGTTGTTGCACGTGTCATGATCCAAAAACCCGACGCCGACGCCGTGCCAAAACTAGGAAACCTCCTTTACCAGAGGGATTTGGTTATGTTCCTTTGCCAGTATATGTGGATAAGAATGGTAACTACATTCCAGAATTTTCTGATCGTGTTGCTTACATGTCTTGTTTCCGTTGTGGTATGAATGGTGACCACTGGGATCCGTTTTGCCCCAACTCGATCAATGATCCGCCAGACTCAGGAGAAGCTGCTCCTGCCCTTGACATGTCGTGGAGTTATATATTGAGGAATTTCAATCTGAAAGAATATCTTGACAAAAAGAGTAAGACTTATGGGAAACCAGAACCACCACGGAGGAAGGCGGTGAAATCAAAAGTGTCCAATCCATTGCTGAAACAAAACCCGTGCCAGAACTGAGAAGCCTTCTAATTAAATAGGGAATTTAAAGATGAAGTAGTAGTCCACTATGTGAGTTGCTTGTTATTAGACCTCCCCTGTTACTACTCTTTTTGTAGCTATGCAACCGCAGTTTCTCAAAGTGTACTTTCTCACCCTAATCTGCTTTCTAAAACTGGGTTGCTTGGTGGAATTGGGAATTCTTGTTTCATGTTGGGTTACATTGCTTGTAAGCACATGTGGTGTTCATATAATCTCCCCAATTCATGAAAACAAGGAAGAACATTATTAAGAATCTAGCACTACTACTCGTATTTATCATTTTTGCTCTTGTTTCTCATGCTATCTTTGATTTCATGATCATGCTTTTATATTACTTCACATGATAGAAAATCTACGTGCTAAAGCTTCGCAAACGTAGTTGCAGAGGTCCGTTCTTGTTACATGTTTCTTCTCTTTAGGGAAGAGAAGCATTTGAAGCCCATGAAAATTTTCTTGGCTTAAATGTTCAGAAGCTTCTCCAGATTTCCGGCTCTTAAGTTCTTGTGTGCAGAATATTCGGCCTTTAATCTGAAAGCAATGGTAATTTCAATGCTAAACTACAGAAGTTACTGATGCATTACTGTGCAATACTGAATAGTTTCCTGTTGCAGATACAATATTACAATGTACCCTGTCCATCAGCACTGCCTTTGATTTTAAAACTGTAACAAGTAAAAGATTCTTTGACGTGATCTGTACTTTAAAAAACTGTAACAAGTATATAATTCTTTGCCGTGATCTATACTTTTACCTTCTATGATAAGGTGAGTATTTAGAACTCAGAACTAGGGCTGCCACTTGGTTTGGTAATTACCAAATCGATCGAATACCAACCGATACTTTAGGTTTGGTAAACCGACTTTTTGGTAACCGAAATCAATAAAACCGAAATCGAAAATTACCGAAAAAGTTGGTTTGGTTTTGGTAAATACCGAATTTACCGATTATCTAAATATTAGCTTTATATACTATGGTTTTTAATACACAGTCATGTATATTAAGAAATAAACATAAAAGTTTTCATAATAGTATGAACATTACTCAGTATACTACATAATTAATAGTACATGTATTTTGAGTAACCTAGTCTAAGATGGTTAAATAACCTAGTTTTATTGAAAATAGATAAAATTTGATGTCATATATACAAAGGGTCAGGATCAAGGGACATAAAGTTTTACACATATTTTTACATATATTTTTACATTCTTTATTAGACATTAGATTTGACTATATCCAATGGTTCATATTGCTTCACTAAATGATGTGGCAATTCATATAAAATAAACCATATCATCTTTATTAAATATAAGAAATTTGAAAATAAATTAAACAAAAAAAGAAACAACAACCTACCGCCACCACAATTGAGCCAGCCATACCACCATATGTGTTCCTCGACAGCGACAAACAGAGCCCCCTTCCCCTCCTCTCTCTCATAATTCATGCAAAGCAGAAAAGATGTTTGCTATTTGTCTATGGTGGTGCGCCATTAGTAAACCCCCAAAGGAGACCATAAATAATTATCTCCCTGCACGATCCAAATATATTCATGAATGAACCAGATATCCCAAGTAGATCAAAGTGAAGAGAATTATTGAAGTGAGATAGCTTATTAAGAACCTGTCAAGCAGTATTGGAAGATGCGATCGAATACCATGTACAGGGGTACATATCGATGGATCAATCTTAGATTGCACAAATATGAAATTACGGAATGGCAGTAGGTTTTCTCGATGTCATGAATTGAAAACTCATGTACGTTTCTAATTTTCAATGATAATCTAGTCAAAATTTCAATCCAGAAATCCTCACATTAAGAATTTCTCAGTACCGCATGCATCAATTATGATGCTAGAAAGAAATTGCATAAAAATACAAGCTAGGTCTGGTTCATCCATTTATGGCGACCGGCCAATCCTTGGCTAGATATTAGTGAGAGCATATTATGTACAAAGAGAGAGAAAGAAAAACAAAAGAAAGAGAGTCGCGGAAAAACTGATTTGTCATTGTTTGCCAAGAACATGGTGGCGCGATTGATTCAGTTGCAAATGATGGTGGCGCTTGGTTGTTTCATTGAGCCATGTGCTTTATTTTTTCTCAATGTAGTATCCCTTTTTCCATTTTTGTATGTTTAATAAAGGAATGTATTTTATTCCTACACACTTGCCACATCATTTACTAAAGATATAAGAGCCATTGGATGTAGTTTCATCTAAAGGCTAATAAATGGTGTAAAAATATGTGTTCCTTGAACCGGACCCATATACAAAAGAAAGCTATGATTAGTAGATGAATACGAAGTTTACGGTTATAAAATTGAAAAATCTAATTTTGTTCATTCTAATTTATATTACAAAGAATTAGTTGTTCTAAAGTTGGTAATACCGAAAACCGAAATACCGAATTTGGTAGATATGATTAAAAACCGAAAATTTTGGTTGGTAATTGGTAGCTCAATTTTGAAACCGAAAGCTTTGGTTTTGAAGTTGGTAATACCTATAACCGATTCGAACCGACCGAGTGATAGCCCTACTCGGAACAAATAATTCACCCAAATCTCTGTTTAAAAAGAGGGCGCTTTCTATTTTTGCTTCCAAAAGCTTGGCATTTGAACCATTCTTGTAACCCGTTTGAAAGCCTCCTCTTGTTGTCATCCAAAACTTATTCACCATTAGTTGGGCATGATTCCAAAGCTTTGACATATAAGATGGCTTCGGCTCTGATACTGAGCAAACTTCAATGATTTCAGTATCAGGAGACGATTGACCTGCTTATCATTACATTCACTTCCGTTCCTAGATTCATGCCTGCACCGGCTAACCCTGAAAATGGAGGGATTCCGCCCTGCTAATGAAGGACAAGAAACTTGATTCTGGCCATGACTCCCTTTTGCCCAACCTCTAGCACTTTCTTGCATACCACCACTATAACTGTTGAGATCATTCGAGTAACCTGGCAAAGGGTCTTTATTTTTAACCGATTATTGTCAGGACTTGCTGGATGGAATTTGGAATCATGGCTAGAAGCACTGTGACAAATGCAAAGGTTTCATCTCTCCCTTTACCTTCATATGGTTGGAACTCTTCAAAAGTATATCATCTGATTTCGGAGCAACATAAGAAAATTCCTTCATATATATCTGGAATATTCAACGAATTAACTTCCTGTAGGGTCAACTCAGCCTTAGAAGTTCGGCATATCCAGGGTAACGAAGCTTGACCTTGAGAAAGTTCAACATTTGTTATTAGCTTGTTCACATCATGATTAATGTTAGGTTTGCAACTTTGCATCGATCAGCTTCATGCCAAGCCTCAGCCATCTGCAATATATTTCTCTCTTCTTCCAGTTCATTATTCAGAAAGTCTTTCAGAAAAGAGAATAATCTAGCTTGCATTAGTTCATCATTCAATGTTGAAACCATAGACACTGTAGTCACTCAACAATCATTGAGATAAAGTCATAAAACCCACGAATTTAATCGAATTCATTCCAGCAGCGAGGATCCCTTTGTTGCCCTCTCCAATCTCAATTTGGGACATGTCCAAGAAGATTGAAGCTTGGAAACCAAAATAAAACGAACATCAAAGTTCAAACATGAGCTCAAACCATTCTGAATGGGATGCTAATATATTCGAAACATGAACCATTGAAGATCCATGTTCTTGCCATTTGTAATATCAATGTACATGTACCCAACGGAAAATCAAAAACACAAATTTTAAACTTTCCTAAAAATCTCAAAACTCAGATCATGGAATTGCAACACATTGAGTCTCATAAAACTCTTAACCTAAAACATTTACAAAAATTATTTGTTGCGTGGAAATTAATTTTGGGCTGCCTTCTTCTTGTAATAATAACTCGTATGAAACTAAACATGACAATCAAGCCAAGAAGTGATTATACTATGGTCCCGGGCTACCACGTGGCATGACCATGTGGTGGTCCGGGCCAATAATATCACTCGAATTTGGTTGAGTTTCTAACTTATGTCAACCTGAACATCGCCAACAGCCTAACCACGGCAAAGAACCCAATTGTGTCTTGCCTGTAGGGAGTAGAAGCCTTCCAGCTCTTAATATTCTTGTTCAAGTACACCCCATGATCATTGTTCTGTAACTTGTGTCGTTTTGTTGTTCTGCATAGGTCATCAACCTTGCCTAGGTCTGCATATTTGTTGTTCTTGGATCCATCAGAACCAGTAGAGCACTTGAAGCTAGGTTTCTTTTCCATCACCACTACTTTTTCTTGATCAGTTTCCTTCGAACGCTGCGTAGAATCAGCAGGTGGTGATGAGAGACATGGACACAGGTGTAATATACACCCATCCGGTCCAAGTTTCTCTCCCTCTTCCATGGTGGTGGAGACTTTGGAGGAGGATCTTGACGACAATGAGAAGCACCTCGAGAATACGAAAGACCCCTCCTTCCCTTCTTCAGTGTTTTTGGTGCTTCTCGGAGCTCCTCGCTCGCTGCTGCTCCTCCGAAGCAAGCCTTTAAAACTCCACCGCCCCGACAAAGTTCCAGTGGACTTGCTCTTCTTGTACTTCACTCCCTCGGGCTTCTCAACGTTGGATGATGTAGAATCATCGTGTTCCTTCATAACCTCCACATGATCATGTTGACTTTTAAGTAGAACAATTTCGGGCTCAAGTAAAGGGAAGACTGTGTTGTTGGATCCATCAGAACCAGATGATGAGCTCTTGGAGCTAATCTTCTTTTCCATCACCACTACTTTTTCTTCATCAACTTCCTCCGGATGAGTTGGCAAAGAGTTAGCAGGTAGTGTTGGAAGACATGGACACAGATTTTGTATAAACCCGTCGCATCCAAGTTTTTCTCCCTCCTTTTCTTCTTCAGTGTTGTTGTTTTTGGTCCTTGTTGGAGCTCCACGTTCGCTGTTGCTCCGACAAAGCAAACCTTTAAAGCTCCACCGCCTCGACGACGATCCAATGGAGTTGCTCTTCTTGTAATGCACGAGTTGGAGTACTCCCTCTGGTTTTTTAACATCTATTGATGGAGGTGAAACATTATCTTTTTTGATAACCTCGACCTGTTGATCTTGTTTGTCCAATAGAAGAGCGGCGCGGTTAAACACAGGGAAGACATTGTTCTCAGATTCGGGAAGCGAATCAAACTTGAAGTCGTAATCCAGATGGTGCTGCTCACTTGATTCCTCCATTGATACTCTTGCAGCGGTTTCTGCTAGTGTGTTTGAGCGGTAGCTGCTGAAGCTGGGCTCCTTAGAAACTATTCCAGGTTCAGAACCTTTGCTTTCCATTTTTATGAACTCTTTTTCTAGGCTAGCTCTCAGCTATGAGAAGAAGCTATAGATTTTGAGGGTTTTACTGTGTTTGAAAATTAGGAGGCTTTACATATATAGAGGTGGTGGACAGAGGTTCTGAGTCCTAATGCTGGAAGGTAACGTTAAGTAAGATTCTTTCTTTAATAAAAAAGGGAATCTCTTTTGATATTTAAGGAATATTAGACAAGACAAACATAGAAGGAAAGATTTATTTCCTCATGTGAAAATATTGGTGGTGTTGCACCTAACAAAATTGTTACTCGAAGGGTATACAATTGCTAGAAGTTTTAGGATTTAGCTTTTAGGTGAGCAGTACTATTGATTATTGTCATAATCTAACACGTAATAGTTCCTCCTGAATACTGTGGATTACTAACTTAGTAACATTCATCTAAAAATGAACCATACCACCATGTCACACTACAACCCTCAGGAATGTCTAGGCTTCTAAAGAAGTTTCAGGGACGACCGGAAGACGGATTTTATTAAAAGGTAAATTTTGAAGCCGTTAGCCGCGGTGGTTTGGGGTCCATCATACATTATGTGAACATTATATAGGTTTGAGCCTTACAAATGCATTTAAAGATTTCAGATTCTCAATGATTACGGCGTTTAACTTACATTTTAGTTTTGGATTTTATTCTTGCTTAGCAAAAAGTTTACGATTTTGTGTTTTGGTCGACTTAGGATAAATAAAAGAGGATATTGTTACCATATATAAGTACCAAAGCTATAGTAGAGCATTGTCACTTTTAAACTTGCTCAAGGAAAAGTATGCCTTCAGTATGCATCTGCTGCTGCATAGAGAACTCTCTTGTTGTAAATCCATGTTTACTCCTACTAATCATAGGAAATGGTGCTTGTGAGGCTGAGGATGGAGGTCCAAGCTCAATTACCAAGTCCGTGATGGGAACCATGTCACATCCGAATAAGGAAATGGTCTCGCTGGAGAAATATTTTCGATTTTGGTTATGCTGTCCAAGCCTTTTCTTTCCCTTTTTTCCCATCTCAGCTTTTTTTTTCATCTTCATTCAAACTGCGCAGCAAATCATGATCCGACCGAAACATAGCTATAGTTTATGAATGAAACAAACAATAACCAAGGAAATAGAATATATGAAGCTTAACTTTACAAAAACAGCATTGTTATCTACAGTCATAACTCATAAACGAGTTAGAGTTTACTTCAATTTATCAGTAAATGAAAACTGTTGAAGGTAAAGAGGTCAAACAAATGCCTCTAAATTGAATGATTCACATAAGATTTAGGTCGACGCAAATAAAATCTATATAGCTAAACACATTTGTTAGTATAATTTTCTGATTCGGATCATTAGTTACTGTTACTGTCACTGTCGGCCATACTGTTGACTCCGATTATTCAGACCTCTACCAGGAGCAGGACCTCCATACTGACTAGTTTGGGAATAGTTAGGAGGACCAACTCCGTAACCACCTGGGGGACCTCTAGGACCAGAAGCTGGCATACTGCTGCCATTATATTGTGGAGCCCGTCCTTGAGGTGGATATGGTTCACCACTGTATCCTCCAACATGACCTCCACGGCTTGGGTTGTAAGCCCCACTCTGATTCCTAGGTGGGTACATGCTTGGACCTCCAGAAGGAGCAGGATGCTTTCCATAGGGGTGGTGACTAGGTCCAGCAGAAAATGATGGCTGTGTATCTTTCATTTGATGAGGCTCTGTATGTTGATAGGGAGGCAGGCGACCATGTTGTAATCTTGGTCTCTTGTTTTGTTCTTCAAGTTGTCGCTGTTCCTGCTTCCTTTTCTTTGTTTCAAACTCATGCGATGATTCATACTTGGGCAGGCTGTATGACAAAGATAACCACAATTATGGATACTATTCATGTAGAAGAGAAGCCTGAAACCATTAACATCTCAGAAAAGACCCAAATGGCAAACAAACAAATTCCCACCTAACAGGTCAAACACCACCCAACCCAACCAAAAAAAGAAAAAAGAAAAAAAGGAAAGAGGTGCTAACTTGAAAAACCCAAATATACATGAGATTTTAGCAAAATAGAAAATGAGAATACTCGCTAAAAGTGACGATTGTACATGAGTGGACGCCTCTCATGAACACCTATTTAATAAAGTCAATGGTAACAAAAAGAAAACTTGAAATAGCAAAACACACCTCTTCGGATCACAGGGTAAAGGATCAACCCAGAAATACTCTGCATCCAGTGCTTGCTTTGCAGACCATCTCTACGTAGCAGGATACAAGCAGATAAGAAGGAAAAAGTTATAAAAAGCACCCAAGATAACAACTCAGTGGCGTACTACATAAGTAAGAGCGCAGGTCAATCTGCATCAACAAATTGAGTACTTAAAATAGCAGCTAACGTGGCTGAAAAGTTTGATTCGCGGTTAGTGATGTTTCAAAGTGTTTGTCAATATACAAAATTAGATTCCTTAAATAAAGCCTATTGACGCACTTTACGATTAATTCAAAACTTGTACCCTTCAAACAAATATTCAGCTCAATAACTCAGTATTTGTTTGAATTCAGGTTTCAAACCAAAAGAATGATATCAAACCATGCCAGTGCAACTGCTAGTGACATATCAGATGCTAAAGAAAATATTTCAATCATTAATAAGAAAATACGAAAACGCCAATATAATTGATACATGATATAATTATGGCGGTGAGTTTATATAAACCAAACTCAAGTAATACCTGATTTGGATCAAGAGTTAACAAGTGGTCCAGTAAATCAAGAGCATGGCAGTCAAAACTGTAGTGCAAAAAAGAAAAAATGGGTGAACTCATCAGTAGCTTATAGCACGCTTTTTTCTTTTTAGTTTCTTAATTTTATTTTTTTATCAAATGCTTATAGCAGGTTATTATACAGGAGAAGCTCATCAATTTTTTATTTACCGTCTGAAACGTTCCCTGACTCGTCGCTTCAGGGGCCTTGGTGGCTTGAAATTGTTATAAAAATAATATTTTGAAACACCAGGCCAGTTGTTCTCATCAGGCGATCCACAAAGCTCAAATATCTTGTTCAGTTGGTCAGGCTACAATAAATACAAAGAAATAAATATTTACAAAAGAAGCCTCAGGAAGAACAAAAATGCTGTTTTTGTGATTATTTGATAAAAAGTCCTACACCCCCATGTCTAAGAATAGGAATCAAAATGTTATATATGCTGGTATGCAATATCATATAGAGGCCACATGTGACTGACCACCTCAAGGCCAACAAGGCCATCATTTTAAGGTCTCCCTTCAAGGCCATGTAAATATTTCGACCAATGGACACAATTGAAATTCTACTGAACTGAATCTACCGAATACTAATAGTCATGACTGGCCACCTCAAAAATTTCACATCAAAAACCATTCCTAAATAATTACATCCTCTAATATGTTACAGCAAGATGCCAATTTTATACGCAGGAAGTGGATGCCATAGAACTTGCTTCATTTACATCCTAAGCATAGCTGCCCCTTGACAAATTTATAATTTAAAATGCATATTACCTCAAAAGAACGGCCTAAAACTAATTTGTTTCAGTAAAATATTGTCATAAAAAAAAGCTGAGGCAATCCATAATCAATTGAATTAAAACCTCAGGCTATAGTTCTGCAATACTAAATCATCAATTTAATTATCAGTCTAAAAGATAACATGAAAGGTGTCTTACTTCAGTTCTTCCTTGCAAAATTGGCGAACCATTCAGAAGTTCAGCAAAGATGCAACCAACAGACCACATGTCGACAGCTGGTCCATACTTTGTAGCTCCAAGCAGCAACTCTGGGGGCCTGATCCAATCATCTCAATTTATCTACTAACTAAAATGGGGACATAATCTTTGAAAGAATGAATCCTTTAGAAACATGAGAATTTATCATGGTAATTGTGAAGTATACTTACCTATACCACAAGGTAATAACACGATTTGTAAGCTGCCCGTCATGGTTGGTAGCAAAGGATTTTGCGAGCCCAAAATCTGCTAGCTTCAATTTTCCCTCATTATCTAACAAAAGATTAGAACCTGCAACAAAAGGTTTTGTTCAGATTTGGGACATTGCCTGAGTTGCAAAAGATTTAATGATCTATTCCAACTAAGGATATGGCAAAACGTTTCTTTGGGTGAAACTAACCTTTCATGTCGCGATGAAGTACTTGATTAACATGACAGTAATGGAGCCCGGTTAACAACTGCTTCATATAACACTGAGGAATAAAAGGTGAAAAAATCTTTAGGAACTTGGCATAACAAAAAACATCCTATGCAAAAGTAAGAACATATAGAAAAAAAAAACACACACACACACACATACACACTTTACCTTTATCTGGGGAATTGAAAATCTAACTCCAGGACGATCAGCAAGGCCTGTCAAATCATGATCCATATACTCAAAAACCATATAGATGCCACCCTCAAGCTTTTTACTATCTGTATTCGACAAAACACGTGTTAGAACTACCACCTGCATGTGATGAGAATTTAGGTACAAGTGACACTCTCGAAGCAGGTCATCATATGGATCACAGGCATTACATAACTAAATAACAGTATTTTCTTACCTTGATTCTCTTGATCATTCTTTTCAGGACCTTGAAAACAGAAACAAATTATTGAAAAGAATCAGCAAAAAAATCAAAGAAACTGTTATAAATTTGTAAAACGAGGTAATTATTGAACATATGAAAGTAAACTACCTGCAGAAGTTACAATCTCTTTCAGCTTAATAATATTTTCATGATGAAGCTTCTTCAGAAGCTTAATTTCCCGAATTGCTGTAATAGGAAACTGCGTGAACAAAGGAAAAATGCAAGACAATTAAAGTAAGATGTGAAATAAGTCTGCTCCTCTGTGAGTGCATGTTGGTCTGGGAGTTTGTAAAAGGGTTGCAATGTAATAACAATAGCTTTCACATAAATTGAAATCAATTGTGCTGGATTGTAATTTTATATAACAATACCACATGATAAATGAAAGGACACATACCCCTTCTTTTTCATTATCCATACGTATCCTTTTCAAAGCAACAATTTCACCAGTTCTGATTTCTCTAGCCTTGAAGACTTGGCTGTATAAACACCCATGATTGAAAAGGAGAAAGAAAGTAAGCATAACCACCGATGTGCTTTCACTTATTATTAAGTCAAAGAAGAATAAACTTGTTTCTTCATTTTAACCATAGAAATCTGTCTTTCCTAGAATTCCCCTGACTGTATCTTTTAGTACTTCCACATAAAGGAATCTTGAATTTACACAAACTTGATTTCCTTTTCATTTATTCCTCTCTTTTTTTCTTTTTTCCTTTTTTTTTTGGGGGGGAGGTTGTTGTTGCAGAGGGACTGTCTTTCACGTACACACCAGAAAATGTGATTATCTCCATTGAAAATGAGTGAGAAAAACAATACGCAAAGAACCTCTGATCCAACACAATAACCAATCACACAAAAGCAAAGATCAGGAATAAGAAAAAAACCCTCCACCTCTAACCTCTTCTTTCCCAACATTGTGCGGACCATACCTAATAATAAAACAATCCTGATCAATTATACCATCAAGACAGCTACTTTTTCTAATTTCCTTCAGTCCTATCACCATTTAAGCACCAATCTTTCGATTACCATTTAAGCACCAATCTTCGATTACGTAACATTCCACTCCACTAATAGAATAACACACATTCCGATTCCCATTAAACACTAATCTCCTCCCACCAAACAATAAAACCACCTCCACACTCTCCTTCAATCAACTATCATCTATTGTAATTACATCAAGCTAAACAGAATAGACAATAAAGACACAAGCTTTTGATAATTATAATCGCAGAGAGGCCAAGAAAGTTTTACAGTTTAGGGTTAAGAAGATTTCGAATTCACATGAACAATTGATCACCACCATGAACCATTCACAAATTCAATTCCTAATCGACGTAAAAGGCCAATCTTGAATTGGTAAAGGAAAGAAGGAAGAGAATGCAGAGAGGGAGGGAGAGAGAGAGGCTTACCCATACATGCCGGCGCCGATTTGCTTGATTTTCTCGAAGCAATCGGCGCTGCGAGAGCCCCAGGTGGGGAGCTCTTCGGTGTTGATCTGCCCAAATGCCGCCGTGGTCATCGGAGCAAAGCCCAAAGAAAGGAAGAAGAAATCGAATTGGGGATGGTTGGGTTTGGGATTTGCCGCTTTTGAAACGGGCACACGCGGGCAGGGTTTAGGACGCTCTCTCTTATATTTTAGAGGAATCCTAAAGCGCACAATTGATTAACTTCATGACGAAGAAACATTATCTTACTTTTTGAAAAACATAAACCCATTAGGATGTCATCTATGAGAATTTATGTAACGCAATTATGCACGATCGGGGTATAGGTATTACGTCCCTTGATGCGGCAAAACTTAATGAATAATAATATATGCATTGGGGTGAGCCTCCTAGCTTGATTGGATTCCAAACCCTATTTATCAAAAAAAAAAAAAACCGATTAGAAATTCTAATCCTTGGGTTGGATTGGATGGAGTAATGGAGGTTGAGAATTGAGTTAAGATTAAATACGATTTACTTTAATGTAATTAGAAAAAGTAAGTCAGTTATAGGTGTTAAACTAGTTGGGCAAGTTCGAGCACAACACGAACTCGGCTTGTTGAGATTCTTGGCTTGAGCACTATTGGAAATTGGTCGGTCTAGGCCGAGCCAAGGGGAAGTGGATCAATAGGTTGGAAGTTGGCCGGAACCGGCTCGACCACAACTTGTGTGGTAATTCAGTCGTTTCCCTCATTTACAAATTTGATCTCAAATAAGTAAGTTCAGTCATTGTCAACTAGTCACGATTGTCCTCAATTGCATCCCTAATTCAAATGCGTTCCTCAATCATCTTAGAGGCTTGGCTCGATTATACCCTATTGTAGTTGCGATGATTCGATCATTGCCCTCAATTACAACCCTAATCTTCGAGGCATCCCTAAATTCCTATCAACATTTGCTTTTTCGACTTTCGATCCAAGTAAGATATCACCCTCTCTAATCTTCAGGCCTATCTTCCCAAGTTATATACACCTTGACTTTCTCATCACTACTAAAAAAACATGATTTAAGGACATTGAAACCGTGTCCTCTAATACATACAAGGACTCTTAAAAAAAAAGTCCTCTATCCGGGAGTCATTATAAGTCTAAAACAAGGACACTGGAAATGTGTCCTCTTTTCTATACAAGGACACAGTTGATGTGTCCTAATAGCTTTGAATGTGGTGTCCTTATATCCATAAGAGGACACCTAAATTGCATCCTTATATTATCTAATAAGTGTCCTCTTTTCCATACAAGGACACACAAATTGTGTCCTAAAAGCTCTGGAAATAGAGTCCTTAAATCTATAAGAGGACACAAAAAATATCTTACATATGTGTCCTCTTTTCTATACTAGGACACACAATTTGTGTCCTCAAAAATCTGGAGATGGAGTCCTTAAATCGATAAGAGAACACAAATAATGCATTCCTACCTCTTTTCCTATAATAGGACACAAATTATGTCCTCAAAGTTCTGGAAATAGTCACATCCAACAAATGTCCAATATCCAAAACAAGTAATCTTCAAATACCAAAAGTCTATCTCATTAAAGGAGAATAAAGATCCAAAATGTACCACCACTACTGTTTTGACAAATTTAATTCAAAGTTGCTAGCTACTACACTAAGTATACTTCAAAATTATATAACTTCATAATACCACAAATAAGAAATCTGCATATGCATGCTAATCTTGAATGTATCCATCAATCTGTTTTGCCCACCTTACTCGAACTACATCAATCCCTTCTTGAGTGTGTGTCTTTTCCCTTGAACTGAAATGATCAATATAGATATATATTACATGCATTATAGTGGATATTACACTAAAAAAAAGAAGCAGCCCAGTAAGCACGCACAACTAATCAAAAATACTATTACATGTAATTGAGCCCAGTATTTATGTATACATGTGTATCTAAATTTATATTTTTATATGAGAGGTAAAATTTTCAGTCAAAATAATGTCACTTCCTAGCTAAAGCACTATTAGAGACATGATTTGTAGACAATTCACACATATTCTAGTTCCCAATATTAAAGCACTAACCATCACAGGAAAAACATCTTACCTTCAACAACTCATCTGTACCACAACCAGACAATAATTGTACCTTCACCAAAAAAGAAGGATAATAAGTTATGCTTTATCCGAAATAGATTGTGCTCATCTGACCGCAATGCTACTAATGTCATCTTTTTAGATCATCGTTGTAAGAATAATGAATACCTAAATCCTAATTACACAACTTTGGTAGTGTAATTTATTTAAAAGTGGTATATCATCTCATGCGATATTGGTGATTTTGCTTAAGGGGCCAACATGTTTGTCCATTAGGAATTAGGTTGTGTGCTAGTAATTATGACTTTGTGTTATTGCTAGTTACGAATCTTCAAGTTCATGTATAGAGAAAGTTGTCGAATCTGGACAGGAATTCAAGGGCTAGCGGCCCTTATTTTTTTGGAGTTAAGACACCACGAAAGTCAAGACTTATAGCGTGGTATCTTTATTAGCTCTAGGGTTTTGTACTTTTTGTTTCTTACGTGTGCACCAATGACTAGTCAATATGTGCATGTGAAATTACTGTGGTTTGATTAAATCACATTGTGGAGAAGAGTCATGTTCCCCTGGTCAGCTGCTGACCAGGGATTTCATGGTCAATCACCGTCCGATTGAAATCGGACGGTTGACAACTTTCATCTTTTAAAAAGTTAGAGAGTTGTCAACCGTCCGATTTCAATCGGACGGTGATTGACCATAAAATCCCTGGTCAACACATCTCTGTGTGGAGAATAGTAAGGTAGTTTTTATTTTTATTTTTTATGACAGAATAGTAAAGTAGTTTGAATTTACTTATTTTATTTATTTTTATCTACTATTGAATCTAAATCCAATGATAGTTGAGCACAAGTGCACAACTGAGCAAAGAATTCACTAAATATGTAAAAATGACTCATTACCAAGGGCGGACGGACATGGAAGGCTACATGGGCTCACGCCTAGATAAGATTTTGGAATAAAAACCCTTAGGTATATATATATCTCTACCAGCCCAAAAAAAAAAAAAAAATTATCTGCAACCAGTTCCTCAGACGCGCAGCGGCACGCCGGCACATCGAGTCCCTCGAGTTGGGTTCTTCTTCATGCAGTTCCTTTCATTGCAGACTTGCAGTCATCTGCTCATCTTCTTCCTGTATCCAAGCTTGCTTTGTTTTCTGATTTGCTCCAAACGGGGAGGTATTTCTCTTCTTTTCTGCTAAATCTCTTGATTGGTTTAATGGGTTTGTTGATTGAAATAGTGTTCCTGATCAATTCTCTCTTGATTTTTGTAATGGGTTTAATGGATTTGTTGTTGATTTTTTTTTTCTGATCAATTCTGTTTACCATAAGAAAAATTGAGGAGCCAAAGTCTGATTCTTGAAATCCAATGTTTATGTTTGATACAGCAAGGCTTTAGCTGTTGTTGGTCAAATGTCTCCCAAATTTGGACAAAAATGCTATACAAGGCCATCTCCTGTACCATATTTGCTTCTCCCGTTTAAGATTCTCGATAGACTTAACCGTGCAAGCACTCAACTGAAACCAATAAACTGGTTCCATTTTCAGTTATGCAAACTTATTCAAGTGTGATTTCAATTTACTGTGATTAACCATAATCCAAAATTTTGTGCTGTGTGGATCATTAACTGAATGTATATATATATATATATATATATAAGAAGTTCATTCGACAATATAAAGCTACAATTGGTGCTGATTTTGTCACAAAGGAACCTCATGTTGATGACAAATTGGTGACTTTGCAAGTGAATAATTAAAGCATTTACTAGAATATGTATTCTCTATATATACACCTGAAACATCAATTAATCTTAGTTCTGTTTGCCACATCTGTGCTATTGTATTTGACAGATTTGGGACACAGCAGGACAAGAAAGGTTTCAAAGTCTCAGGGGCAACATTTTATGTGTGTGTTCTTGTTTATAATGTGAATGTTCTAAGATCATTTGAAACACTTCAGAACTGGCATGAAGAGTTTCTCATACAGGTCTTTTAAATTTTTCCTCTTCTGTGGTTCTGCACTATCTAGCTTGTAAGGTTATCCTGATTATCTGAAGTTCTAATTATTGACATTATTTCACCATCGGTTAGCAGGTAGGTCCAGCTGACACTGAGGCATTTCCATTTATACTACTCGGCAACAAAATTGATATAGATGCCTGTTATATGTTTTGATTGGAAAAAATAATAAAGGCACGAGGATGAGCCTCCCATTGGGTTCCAAACCTAAAAAAAAAAAAATATATATATATATATAGAGAAATTTTAAAAATTTTGTGCACTTGTAATTAGCCTAGACGGGTTTCGGATCCTGGATCCGCCCCTACTCATTACTGAGGTAACAACTTGAACATTCTGACATACTAGGATGAGATGTTATGTATAATTATGCTCGATTGTGAAAAAAAAATGACACAATTCCCTCAATAAATAGCAATAATAAATAAACTTCAAGAAAAAAAAAAAAACATTACATAGGCATATATAGTCGTGGCCCTACCTCATGGACTAGGTTATAGACTACAATTCACATAAAGTAATCAATATAATAAGCTAAGGCTCAATTTGGGATAACTTAGCTTAAATCATATTGAGCTGTAGTTTTTAAATTATGAAAACTGCTTTTTACCAACTTCTATAAGCATCAGTTTAATGATGCAATTTTTGAAATTAGCTGTTTTATTTAATTTTATCAAACACCTTTTACTACTTAATTTAAAAGTTAAACAGTTTTTCACACAGCATAAACTATGTCAAGCTGGAATTATGTCATCTTGAGGAACATCATTACTCTATACTATCCAAGAACCGAAACTCACACACTATTCTTAAGCCCTAGATGTATCCAAGTTTATGGACATCACCATAGTCTGTCCGCAGAGATGAAAATAGGAATGAGCAAACGGGAGCGGAGGGCGGGATACCCGCGGGTTTTCCCCGCATTTGTGGGTGGGGGCGGGGTTCCCCGTTTGCTCATTCTTAGATGGAATGAACTAGCTAAGAAGGCCAACATAGTTTAGACTTTAGACCCACCAAACCAAGATCACGATCCATTTCTGCCATACACGGTTTGCTTGAACATTCTGCTTCCTCTGCCCTATCACCCATCACCTTGCGAGGTACATTTAAATATTTAATACAACACCCATAAGAAGTTAAGAACAGCAAACGCCCCCTCAGAAAATCTAGGACAAAAAGGAAGAGGGGAGGCAAAGTCCGAAACCGAGTCAATTTGACCGCCCCAAAAAAAAAAAAAAGATAAAAAGAAAAAAAAAAGGGGGAATTTGCCCTGTATGGACGTCAAAAAAGGTGGGCCAAGGTATATAATGGTCACCCTCACCCAGTGGCCTTCCATCTGTGCTTCATTTCTACCTTCCTCAGAAGCTTCCTGCTTTCTTTTGGCTACGACTATTTTCGCCCAACTTTCCTTTTACTTTGAAATCGCACAAGGTGTTTTCTTCCCCAATCTTAAATCTTTAGTTACCTCAACCTTCAGATCAAAGGCCACCGCGTTACAGGGACGTGTTGGTCTTATCAGTCATCTGGTTGGTTGGTTCTGGGAGTGAAAAGACTGTGATTATTACAATCCACAACGAGCTCATGTCGGAGACCAAGCGCTATGGTCTTGGAAATCAATTAGGTCAGTTCGATGTTTTTGTTTACCGATTTCGTAAAAAGTTTAGTTCTTGTGGATTTTTGTGGTTTTGGTACTTGTTTATGTGAATTTTTGATTGAAATTGAATTCTGGGTAGGTGTGTTCTTGTCTTAATTTCAGTGTTAAAAGGTGGGATTCACTAGTAATCGTATTTCTGTGTTTCTTTGTATTATTAATATTAATTTTTTTTAATTTTATTGTTATTATTTTATTTGTCAACTGAAACAAGGTTACAAGTATGATTAGGAGTGTTCATGGGTTTGATCAACTGGATTGAATTTGGGGCAGGAAGTAGGAGGAAAACTCTACTAGAAAAACGAGTATTATATGATATATTTGATGAAAGGAAGCTTGATGTTGTTACCTATGGGTGTCAACTGGGCAAGCATCCCTGATTTAGGCTTCAGTTTGCTGTCAGTGGGAAGATTTGCGTCTGATTTAAAACCATAACCATGCTCATTCTCTTTGATTTAACCTTGACAATAACTCCCTTTTCTTCAAATTTCATTCCTGACCCGGCGTGGACTGTTTTTTTCTGATCAATGTAAAAACTGAGCTTTGCCTTGTGTCGACTATGACAGCCCCATTTAGGAACATCAATCTTTAGTACTGTGGACTGTTGAACTATCAAACTACAATGCTTGAGTTATGCAGGATGCATAACACTAGGCTTTGCTTATCCTCCTTTCGAAAGAAAGCCTTCACTTTGACAAAAATATCTTGATCTTTATATTTATACAAGGTTGTGGAAAAGAGTAATTAATCTAATGCGGCCAAGTAACTTTGTCCAACTAATTTAACTCTACTGTTTATTCAAGTTTATGTCCTGTCCAAGTACAAATTTGAATAATATACGTCAATGAACTTTGGGTAGTATCATGAAAGATCTAACTATCTAAGATGACAGCTTCCTAGTAGCTATTTAAAATGATAGCGCTCAGATCCATCTGCAGCTTTCCGCTTGCATATCTACTCAGCACTTGCACAGCTTCTGTTGCGCAGCTAGGTCTGGGTTGACTCAGTATCGATAGTAGCAAATAGCTCTTACTAACTCATATAAAAAAAAAAAAAAACTGCTTTCACTTCTTTGGAGTTGTCAAGTCATCCGCTGGGTCATTCCCAGCCCAAAGGCTGGCCTAATTGGCGTGGCCTGGTTTGGAAGAGATTCACACAGAGACACTCTTGCTATTCGGGATGCTTGTTCTCAGAAATAAATTTCAGGAAATACAACAATGAACGTCCAATCTTCCCAAGTGGCTGTAGAGTGACTGTATTTTCTCCACCTGCCCCAGGCATAGTCATGGATGGCTAAAGGTTCTACTGCTTGTTGGCCTTCCTTAATGATATTGAGGAAATGGGGTGACAGATCTTCCAATCTTCCTTTAAAGCCTCAAGACATGAAATACAAGATGGATCTTAGAGTTAAGAGCAACTATATTTTGTATGCTCCAGGGACCAGTGTTTGTCAGTCTTGGAAACGGACCAAAGTATCTGACAGCCAGCTTCAAATGGCGTCGAATTGCTACTGTAACTTCCCTATGGGCTTCAGCCTTCAATAAACTGGAAAAATAATTCTCATCTCCTGTCAGTCAGAGTAATGGTTTAACTTTATAATGACTAAAAACATTCATCTTGTAAATCATCTTTCTCTTTTACTTCTAAATTGTAAAATCATCAATTATTTCATGCTAGGTTGGTTTGATTATCTCTTATCTATGAATATTTACTAATTGTGATAAATTGGATGCAGATATTCAGCAGATACTTTTAGAAGCTAAACACCGATGGCTACGCCCAGCTGAAATATGCGAAATTCTTCAAAATTATAAAAAATTTCATATATCTTCAGAGCCTGCAAGTACACCACCTGGTATTTTTTTTTCTTCTTTTTTTCAGCGGCATTAGATTTGTTGATTAATATTGCTTGTGATGTTCCTTTGCTGGAGGATTAACCAATGCTTTATAAAATCTTTGCTTGGTTTTGCTACATAAATTCTTATCTCTTCTGAAGCCTTGAATGGTATTTTCCAAATTTGGGTCAATCTACTTGAATGTTTTAATGAAAGGTGTGCTCTTGGCTCCACCTTCAACCTAGCCCCTACCCTTGTCCTCTTTCTTCCTAACAACAATTGTGGTCTGGCATGTCTTTCAACTGTCATATGTGATACTACTTGAGAAATTTGTCAACAAACGTTACTGGTTGATCAATGCCTCTTGAAACTGTGTAGATCAATGCCTCTTGAAACTGTGAGACATTTTTTTGCTTTCATCTTAGATTGTTCTATTTTACAAGATTATCACAATGCTTGCATATTGATAAAGTGTCTGAAATGCTTGGTAAAGTTTTATTGTGTATTTAAAAATAACTTGATTGAAATTTTATTCTAACTCTATATTCCATTTGGATGTGCTAGTTACAAGTCTGTGGAAAGTTAGCAACTTATCCTCTTAAGGTTTTGACTTGTAATATTATATGATTAAGGAGGGGGAAAGTTTATGCCAGTTGGTGTTTGTGTCAAGAATCAGTTGGGTCGGTTACCACATTCCTTTTGGCATTGCTCTTTGACATGAGAGCTGTGGTGTTCTGCATAGTTTACGGTTGAATAATATTGGGTTTCGATGGCATAAAAATTTAACACTTAAGACCCAACATTTGCATTTTTCAAGTTATGAAGTTATAAGTGCATTCATTTAGATTGAATGTGTATGCGGCTTGGTTTGATTTGTGTTGTTATAATGTCATTTAGTTTTATATGAAACCTGCCTTGATTTGACACACGTCATTTATTTTAGGTGGATCACTTTTTCTTTTCGATCGAAAGGTGCTGAGGTATTTCAGGAAAGATGGTCATAACTGGAGGAAGAAAAAGGATGGAAAGACAGTGAAGGAGGCCCATGAGAGACTCAAGGTAAGCATCAAATGTGATGTTATAGATTTTACACACATGTTCATATATAACAGATTTAATTGGATTTTGTTTTTCACCATTTAGCTATTTTCTGGTTACTTTATATTCTTTCCATAACCTAAGGAATTTGACATAAAGTTCAAAGACACAAAGACGAAGAGCTATGGTATGAAACTAACGTGGTACATAATCAGATGAAAGATGTTAGTGCAATTTAATGAGGTGGGCTAAGGCTTAGAGAAACTAAATTGAGTTCGTAAAGTATAACATGGTGAATGGGATTGTATTCGCTTGGAATTTGGTGTAAAACAAAAAAGTTCTATGTTAAGACCGATCCGCTTGTGAGTACTTATCTTCATCTTGGGTGAACTTGAGATAGAGGTCGGTCATTTATCGACTCATCAAAGCGAATGAGTTGAGTTCATGCTCCTATTTCCTAGCAAGCGCTAAGCTTAAGCCAAACCTTGAGGCAGGTGTTAGGCTTGAGGTCAGTAAAAATCTTGCCATCCAAGTCTGACCAGTTCAAAGCCAGCATGTTGTGGCTACTTTGCATCCCTATTTGATGCAAACTTATTTAGTAAAAGCAGCACTTATACCAACTGAGGCAGGATGATGCTGATAGAAATTTCTGCTTAGAAAACAGAGGAAAAGAAAGTTGGCTTAAAGTTCATGAGGTAGGCGGGAACGTTTGTATGTTAAAGATTGAAAACATTAGGAACATGCTCAACTTTCTATGATTACTTGCCTTTTTGAAACTGCAAATTGTGTGGCATAAATTCTATTGAGCAGCTAAAAGGTGTGTATATAAGCTAGTTCTTAGAGCAGTTATTGGTGATCTTTCTCTGCTTCTCCTCTTGTTTTTCTCCTTTCCACAGACAGCCTTTTTAAATTTTTTTAGGCTTGCATCAAGAGTTACTTTGTCAGACACTCCTCTGTTCTATAGTTAAAGTCATCAAATAATAATTGTATATCCTTTCAGGCTGGAAGTGTTGATGTGTTGCACTGCTACTATGCCCATGGAGAAGACAATGAAAATTTCCAAAGACGCAGTTATTGGATGCTTGAAGAGTGAGTTTTAATTTGTATATGCACAATGTTATTTGTGGCTAAGCATTGCACTACTCTTTATGTTTGCATCTACAAGCATAATCCCGAAGGCTGCCTTCTTATTTCAACATGTACATTTATAAAAGTTGAAGAAGAAAATTGTACTAACCATGCTAATGAAATTGTGAAAACTTGTCATGATGTCTTACCTACTTGACCTCTCCTGCAGGGACCTCTCGCACATTGTTCTCGTCCACTACCGGGAAGTAAAGGTAATGCTTTATTCTATCATTTCATTGAATTGAGATCTTTGTCAGGGTTCAAATTATGTAGGAGTTGTTATTATAAGAAAGACCAAACATTGTATATGCAGTTACAATGCATACCACCAGGAACGTATCTTTCACTATGGTGATTTGGCTCCTATACATTATTCATGTTTGAATCAATGTCGAAAAGTACTAGTAAATTAAGCAGTGTGCGTTTAAAGGATCATAAAAAAGAAAAAGAAAAATAGATGTTCCCTCTTAAGGGTCTGATGAAGAATACAAGCAGAATATTTTAAGTCAAGATTTGGAAAGTAGTTCAAATATATCTAGGTTTTTATTATTAGGATTCTCATAATTATTAGGATTATTTCTTTAGGATCCCTAGTTATTCTAGAGTTATCTTAGCCTCCCTATATATAGAGGCCTTTGTAGTCTTTTATTGGGAGATTTGAGATTAATAAAAATTGAAAGCTGTTGCTTTTCTCCAGGTTTGTGTGATGCAACCTAACCTTAGTTGTGATGCCTAAGTTCTCTGGGTGTGATGCCTAGAAACCCTACTGGTGTGATGCTGGTAGTTTTATCCCTTTTCTTCTTAAGTTTATTATTCTAAAACCCTTTTCTTTCTAACAATCGAGACTGCTGCAAATAAACCCTAGTAGTATTGCAGTTCTTTTGCTACTTGTCCTGCATCAGGGTCGGCCTTGGTAAAAGTTGATCCCTTTGCTTGGACAGAATCAATCTCAAATAAATGAAAGAAACCTCATATTCTTGCAATCCAGTCCAGAACTAGTAATTTTTTTTAAGTCCCTATTTCGTTAGAAAGAGCAAATGGATGAAGGAAAGAGTTGCGAGGATTCATTAATAAACCAGATCACCTAATTATATTTTTCATTTCTTTTAGATTTTGAAGAAGTGGTTGTCCCTGATATACATTATAATCCAAATGACTGTTTACTTCTCTTTTTATACTGTACCTAGCCCAAAGTCCATGCTCCTTTGGTATGTTATTTATTCATTCTGTCATTCTAGAATAAAAATTTGAGGGTATTCAGCCATTCAAATATTTGATACTTCTGGGTAGTGAGAATTTGCTTATAATGATGGGAAGCTTGATTAAGTTTTAATTTAAATTCAATAATCGTACTCCATAATGTGCATGAGCTCAATGCTAAACCCGAATGTCTTATTAATGGACTTGGTTCTTATGCTCAGGCTAGCTAGCATTTGACAGTAGAATTTTGGTGCATTGTTTTGATCCTTTATGCACTTTAATATATCTAGTGCTTAGAATTGTGTAAAAAAAAAAAAAAGTATTATGTTAAGTAATTTTTTTTTTCTCTTATGAATATTCATCTTGAATTTTTATAATTTGATCAGGGAAATAGGACAAATTTCAATCATGTTAAAGAGACTGAAGGTATTCCCTATTCCAATGGAGCTGAAGAAATTGCCCGCCAGTCTGAGATGGAGAATTCTGTTTCTTCTAGTTTCAATCCAAGTAGTTACCAAATGCATTCTCAAGTTACGGACGCGACAAGCTTGAGTAGTGCTCAGGCGTCAGAGTTCGAAGATGCCGAATCAGGTGCTTGTTGTCCATGGACTCATGCATTGCTTTTCTGCTATAAATATTTTGGAACAATTTGCAGTTTGTTACAAAGTTGTTGATTGTTTCCATCAGTTGTATTCTTCTTCCACCTTTATCTTGTAGTTATTTATTTTAACCTAACATGATATGCAATGCAGCATTTTATAACCAAGCAAGTTCCCGGTTGCAGCCTGTGGCTGAGAAAATTAATTCTGAGTTCTCTGATGCGTACTATCCTGCATTCTCAAGTAAACTTGATTCCACAAATTCTTTTAGATAGATAGATATAAGATATATATATATATATATATATATATATATATATATATATATATATATATATATATATATATTGTCTTTTATCAAATTTTAATTAGCTACTATTTGTTAAATTTAATGGCATACTGACTTGATAGTAAAATTGTTGATTATAGATGATTTTCAAGAAAAGTTGTCAACCATTCCTGGGGTGGATTTTAGCTCACTCTCTCAAGCATATAAGAGGGAAGATAGTATTGATGCTGGAGATATCTATGAGCCCAGGAAAGATCGTGAATTTGCATTATGGGACGATATGGAAAACAGTGCTACTGGCATTCAATCTTTTCAGTCATCATTTTCAGCAACACATTCTGATACAATGGGAAGCTTTCCTAAGATTGAGACGATTGGGCATCTTTATACAGACAGTTTTGATAAAGGGCTCGTGTATGGGACTGAAAATAGACCAAAGGTCCAACAAAGTTGGCAGGTGAGAGCAGTTTATATGCATGTTTGTGTAACAATTTTCGAGGATGGTAGAGACTTATGGAAATCGGATGTTTCATTGATTAAGTGATTAATTTTATACAATACTTGAAGTAATAATTTCCTATCATTCTACATTTGTTAAATCGAGCATATTCAGAATGAAAGAATGTGAAAAGTGCTCCCTTATATATATTGCTATTACCTCATCAAATTCGTCTTTTTGAGTTCAATCGTTGACATTAATTGGGCATGCCAACAGACTTCTGAAGGATCATCAAACTGGCCTATGGATCAGAGCTTGCAATCACATACAGAATACAATGTCACCACTAAGCTCGATGAAGGAGCTGATACCACTGATTTACTCAAGTCCTTGGGGCCTTTCCTTATGGATTCAGACAAGCAAAATGACCTTCAATTTCATCTTTCAAACACAGATACTATTTCAAAGAGAAATGATAACATTGAGGGAAAAGCTGATCGCCCTTCTGCTATTAAGCCTCTGTTGGGATTCGATGATGGTCTGAAGAAGCTCGACAGTTTCAACCGATGGATGAGTAAAGAACTTGAAGATGTGGATGAGCCACAAATGCAGTCCAGTTCTGGAGCCTACTGGGAAACTGTTGAAAGTGAGAATGAGGTTGATGAGTCCAGTGTTCCCCTGCAAGTACGCTTGGATAGCTATATGCTGGGGCCTTCTCTTTCTCATGACCAGCTCTTTAGCATTGTTGATTTCTCACCAAACTGGGCATATGAAAACTCTGAAATCAAGGTAATCCACTATTTAATTTTCCGAACTACCAGCTCTTATATCAATGCAACGTTTTGACTGTACATCTGGTCTAGGAGGACAACCAGCGGATTGAAAAAGTGCTGTAGTGTGTTTCAGAGTTATATTATAGTTTCTCAAGTATCTTGATATTTCTCATTTATTCTTTTCAATTTATACAGGTTTTGATCACAGGAAAATTTTTGAAAAGTCAACATGCAGAAAGTTGTAAATGGTCATGTATGTTTGGGGAAGTTGAAGTTCCTGCTGAGGTTATAGCAGATGGTGTTCTTCGTTGTTATACTCCCATACACAAGGCTGGAAGGGTTCCGTTTTATGTGACATGTTCCAATAGGCTGGCTTGTAGTGAAGTAAGGGAATTTGAATACCGGGTAGCCCAAATTCAAGATGTTGATTCTAAAGATTATTACAGTGACTGCTCAAATGAAACACTCAGTATGCGCTTCGGAAAATTATTGTCTTTAAGCTCTACCTCACCTAATTGTGATTCAGCAAGTACAGCAGAGAATTCTGAGTTGACCGCTAAAATTACTTCTATGCTGAAAAATGACAATGATGAATGGGACAAGATGCTACAACTTACGTCAGACGAGGACTTTTCCTTGGAAAGAGTAGAGGATCAGTTGCTTCAACAGTTACTTAAGGAGAAGTTGCATGCATGGCTCTTGCAGAAGCTGGCTGCTGGTGGTAAAGGCCCTAGTGTTCTAGACGAGGGTGGCCAAGGTGTGTTACATTTTGGAGCTGCTCTTGGCTATGACTGGGTCTTACTGCCCACAATAACTGCTGGAGTTAGCGTCAATTTTCGTGATGTGAATGGATGGACGGCACTTCATTGGGCAGCCTTTTGTGGCAGGTGATCATCTTTAACGATTTTTTTTCCTGGTTTCGGCATTTACTCGTTTCCATATTCTGTATTACCGTTGTCCTGGGTTTGAAATGCGGCAAATGCCCCATTTCATAATCTACTGTTTTATCATTAAATGTTACAGTTTATGACTAAAGACAAACTAATGAATGAGAGAAAGAAGAAAGGAACTTGCAGAGTTATTGTAGGAAGAAGAAGTCAAATGAGGTTTTAAAATATAGGGTAACTATGCAGTAAATATTCTAGGGAGATTGGGAGAAACAAAGGAAGGAATCTTTTTCTCTAGATATGAAGTATCAGAAGAAAACAATTATTTTTGATAAAAGCCTCAACAATATGTCAAAGTGGTCGATAAGTTACGCAGAATTGCTCAAATATGACCAATCTCAGAATCTTTCATTTAGATTCCCCCCCCGCCCGAAGTCTTCATTGGAGACATTTTATGTTTGTTTCCGAGTTATTTGATTGGTTGGTCTGATATTCTTTGTTTGCTCTCTTAATATTTCTCAGAGAGCGCACAGTCGCTTCTCTCATCTCCCTGGGTGCAGCTCCTGGAGCATTAACAGATCCAACTACCAAATATCCTTCAGGAGAAACACCCGCAGACCTAGCTTCTGAACAAGGACACAAAGGGATTGCTGGATATCTTGCAGAATCTGCTTTGAGTGCCCACCTTGAATCTCTTAATTTGGATCTCAAGAACGGAAATTCGGCAGAGACTTCAGGAACAAAAGCAGTTTCAGGTTCTAGCAGGGATGGGGAGTTAACGGATGGGCTTTCCCTGAGGGATTCTTTAACTGCTGTCTGTAATGCGACACAAGCTGCTGCTCGTATTCATCAAGTGTTCAGGGTACAATCTTTCCAAAGGAAGCAGTTGAAAGAGTACGATGGTGATAAATTTGGATTTTCCAATGAACGGGCATTATCACTTATTGCACTCAAGTCACATAAGGCAGGGAAACGTGATGAGCATGTGGATGCTGCAGCAGTACGAATACAAAATAAGTTCCGTAGTTGGAAGGGTAGAAAAGACTATTTGATAATCCGACAACGGATTGTCAAAATTCAGGTATATTGCCTTAATAAGATTTTTTCTCCTCCTGTTATATTTTTCAGGCGTTGTTTCTTCTTTAAATTCTTGATTAAGCTTTGTTCCTTGTAACAAAACATTGTTGAATTTTGACTTTTATCTTGTTTCGTTATAGGCCCATGTAAGAGGTCACCAGGTGAGGAAAAACTATAGAAAGATAGTGTGGTCTGTCGGAATTGTAGAGAAGATCATCCTGCGTTGGAGAAGAAAAGGAAGTGGGTTGCGTGGGTTCAAGCCAGAACCTGTTACTGAGGGCCCCAGCATGCAAGTTTCATCCACAAAGGATGATGATTATGACTTACTGAAAGAAGGAAGGAAGCAAACAGAGGAAAGGCTGCAAAAGGCACTTGCTAGGGTGAAATCCATGGTTCAGTATCCTGAAGCAAGAGATCAATACCATCGACTTTTAAATGTTGTCACTGAGATTCAGGAAACCAAGGTAAATTAGAGCCTCACTTCTTCCCTGCCCTTTGGCCTTCAATGGGTTAATTTCTTTCTTAGTAATGAAGTATTTACTTCTCTATTGGTGCTCCTGTTCAACATATAAAGTCTAGGATGAGCTCTAACCAAAGAATATATAATATCTTTTAATGAATTACATATAATATGTAATCAAATGTTATTAAAAGATTTTAAAGTTGTCTTAATACTGCACTAAATCTTTTAGGTCATGCTTCTCTCCATTGCCCTTTTCTCTTCAAAACGTTGGTGCAAGTTGTTTAGGGATTTAGGTTGTGCTGCGTTTGTAAAATGACACTACTACAGCACTACTGTTACTACACACTTCACACAAAATAGTCTGTATGTATCAGGGAATGATGAAGCTAAACATGAAATACATAATTGAGAACCACTTTTAGGCATTAAACTCTTAGCTCTTTTAAAATTTTAAGTCTGATACACAAATGTTAATGATACTTTTGCTATCAAGAAGCCATATTCTAATTCACTGGATGCAAGAATTCTCATAATTGTGCAACCAATTATGCAGTTGACATCAGGGGTGCTAGTCATCAATGGTACCTTTGAATGTTTTATGTTATAGGGATCTGAGGGGACTCTTGTTTAATCAAATCTTATGGATGTTGCAGGTGCTGAATAGTTCAGAAGGGACATCAGCTTATATGGATGATGACCTCATAGACATTGAAGCGTTGTTTGATGATGACGTTTTGATGCCTACAGCAGCTTCATAGTGACATCTGGTTCACAAAACCCCCTTGTAAAATCTGATTTGTTAGTTTACTAGATAGTGTCAAGTATCAACAAATGGCTTTGGCTTTTAAATTAAATTTGTCTTGTTAATAGACCTGCAACTGCAATTTATATAACCATCTTTCTAAAGGCTTGTGGTTTGTCTTAAACTCTTGATGCTGTTGTATGTGTAAAAGAGTACTTCTATTTTTTTTTTAAATTTTGTTTTTAGCTCTAAAAAAGCATGGATAATGAATCTTCAGGCATCAAAATTGAGAATGTAACGAACTGAAGCTTTGTTGTGAAGGTAAAATTGTATCTTGGTTTTGTACCGGGTTAGAGCCAAATTTAAGATATGCACCAGCACCATTTTCTTTGCCTGGTCAAAGAAGATGATTTAAAAATTTCATGTAAAAACAACGTAACACATCTCAGAAAAAAAAGAAGGGAAAAAAAGTGCAACTCTACTGTTAATTCAAATTTTTTTTTTCCTTTTGTAGGGTTAGCCACAACTCAGGGTTGGCCCTATGTTCTTTCTTTTATTCTTATTTTCTGTAGGGAAAAATGCATAGACAGTGTCTGGACACTCTGAGGACTGTCAAAATGATACCTGGACTTTCAAACGTATCAAAGTGATACCTGGACTTCTAATTTGTTGTCAACGTAGTACCTACGGGGACTTTCCGTCACGGCTCAGTCAATTTTGACCACGTGGGACGCACATGAGGCCGAAAATGAGGGCAAAAAAGACTTTTCCACTCCATCAAAATCCTAAATGAATAAATTTAAAATTTAAAATAAAAACAGAATAATTTATTATATTGAAAATAAAAGATGATTAATTTTTTTTGCTTTTTCTACTAACCAAGATCAATCCAATATATTCTCAAAAAAAAAAAAAAAATCCCAATTCGATAGGTATGAACCAAGCCCACAACTCATACGCATCATTCCACCCAATCTTCATGTTCATATTCTCAAACCCAGAAAAAAAGCAAAAAAAAAACAAAAAAAAAACAAAAGAAATCCCAATTGTTCATGTTCTTGAACCCATTCATGAATTCATTCATTCTCTCGCAGAATCGTTTTTACCTCTTCCGAAAAAGAGTCCTTTCTCTCTCTAAAGTCCAAAGCTTGAGACTTTCTCTCTCTAAAGTCCAAAGCCTTCAACTTTTCGCTTCTGGGTATTCAAGCCACGAAGAACACAAGCAGAATTGTTAGGTAGAACGAAGAATCATCATCCTTTACCTTTCTATAAGTTCCATTGATTGTTCACGTATATTGGGTTTTCTTTTATTTTTTGAATATGGGTTTTTTCTTCATGATGATAATCAGTTCTGGTGTTCATAGCTAGCTGGGCTTTCATATTCATCATCATCATCATCATGATTCTATTCTGGTGTTCATAGCTAGCTGGGCTCTCCGTCCTCCTTCCTCGATCTCAAGTCCTGCTTTGAGTACCATCAAAGTTTACAGAGAACCCAATCCAAATCCAAATCTCAATCCCAATCCCAATTTCAATTTCGTCCTCCAAAATGAAGGACGGAGTCTTCTCCAAAATGAAGATCTGAAATCAGCGATGGAGTGCGCCGCTGATCCTTTCGTCGAGGTCAATTGCGTCGGCGTTGTGTGCCTGAAATCGAGGAGCTACGACTGCTCCTCCCAGCCGCAAACCACCAGGCCTCGCTCCAAACCCGTCTACAAGACCCAACCTTTACACAAGAACAGCAACTACCCGAACCCAAATGAACCCACAAATGAGTCCAACGATCGAAATGTGAGTGACGCATCACGAAAAGATGTGGACTTGATGGGTTTGTGCAAGGAGGGTAAGGTCGAAGAGGCCTTGGAGTATATGGGTCATGGCGTTTCTGCTGATTATGGTGTTTTCTGGATGTTTTCTGGCCATTACAGAGAAGCTACTGGAGTTTGAAGAAGGTAAGACCCAATTGGTGGTGGTGGTGGTGGTGGTGGTGGCCGTAGATGATCTAATGGCGGCTGTGGTGGTGGATGAGGAGGGAGGAGTGATTGGGTGCCCCATATTTTTTGGATGTTACTGGAGTTTTGTGACGATTTGAAGGTTGGGAGAAAGATTGAACAGTACATGAAGGGGGAGATATCGAGTTGAATGTGAAATTGATCGAAATGTATGAGAGGTGTGGGAGTATGAGAGATGCACACAAGGTGTTTGATAGAATGCCTGATAGAAATTTGAGTTTGTGGCATTCGATGATCAATGGGTATGCTTTGAATGGGAAAATCGGCGAGCCAAGTCAGTCTTTTCAGAGAGTGGTTGATCGAGGGGAGAGGAAGAAGACGAGAGGTGGAGAAGTGAACAAAAATTAATTAAAAAAATTAAAGGTAAATAGATCTTTTTTATTAAAAATATTTAATATGTTTTTACCAAAAAAAAATAAAAATAAAAATGTCATTTATATGGGCAAATCAGTCTTTTTACCTTCATTTTGTACCTCACGTGCCTCACACGTGGTAAATTTAACGGAGCCGTGACGGAAAGTCCTCGTAGGTACTACGTTGACAACAAATTAGAAGTCCAGGTATCACTTTGATACGTTTGAAAATCCAGGTATCATTTTGACAGTCCTCAGAGTGTTCAGACACTGTCTATGCATTTTTCCCTTTTCTGTATTATAGTTGTGGGGAAATGACGTCAGTTCAAAATTTATAAGTTAGAAGCCATGTTCACTTAAAAGGACCATCTTTGAAAGACTATAAGGAAAATGAACTCATCGGTGAAGACTGAATTTATAGTTTAAGTTGTTATGGCCATGTAATTGTAATCCACTTGTTTTTCACATTTTTATTAGAAAATCTTTTTATTTTTTATTTTATTTATTATTTCACATTTCTCTAAGTTTTCCATAGGATAGCTGGAGTCCGTGAACGAGTTCTATCAAGTAAACCCAATTATTTGAGGTATCGGGGTGCAACGCGCTCTCAAACTTTAAATAGGTAGGACGGCGTGGTTGCTTTGTTAAGCCACGCCATAGAATCAAGAGATTCAAGTGGACCATTTTTGGTAAGCAGAACTAACGATGCGGGATGAACCAAAAGCCGAGTTATGGTGCCCAACTACGCGTTAACCTATAACTCATAAACGGTGTTGGTCGATGAAGACAAAAGGCCAAAAATAGCACGCACATATGTCAGAGCATCAGCGGTGGAGACTCACTTTTTGGACTCAATTTGGGTCCAAATTAGCTAGAATAGTGATTTGATTCCATCTGAATAGTGTACAAATAAACATACTTTTATTGGGTGCTGCAGTGATGCAAGACTTATATTTTGGACTCATATTTTTGGCTGTTTGATTCTACCAAGCAATGAATTTTGGCCATACAATTCAAAAGAAAATTTAAATTGGGTGAGGACCACTCTGTAAAGTATGAACTAATGCAAGCCATAACAGATAGTTGGGCCTCGAAATTTGGGTCCAAACTGACTTAGGTACTTTCTTAGACCAAATCTGATATCACAAATGACTAAATGAGTCTAAAGCAGATTTGAGTCCATTTTTTTCTGACCCCGTACAATCTAATTCGAACAATTCTTAGGTTCACCCTTAGGGGTGAATGAGCATATTCACCCTCTCTTGCGATTATGGCATAATAATTTTATAATTTTCTAATCCGACCGTTCATGTTGTATAACATAATACAAAGATTAGCTCTGTAACAAACGAATCAAATTGAAGATCTTTTAGTTAGTCATTTCTATGAAACACATGGACAGTTCATCATAATAGTAGTAAGTGTTGTTAGAACCATCCATTTGTTTGATTCAATTAGATAATTAAACGATTTTTGATTCGATTGATTTTTTACGAAGATGATCTTTAAAGGTTTATTTAGGGCTAGTTTGGGATTGCTGTGACTTTTAAAAAAAACTGCTGCTGCTAATGTTGTGAGAATAAACAGTTTCGTGTTTGGTAAATAATATTTTTAAAAGTGTTGTCATACATAAAACAACTGCAGAATGTATTTTGATCTACAACAGCTTCTAAAAGCAACCTCTGGGCTGCTTCTAAAATCTGCTGCTAGTACCCTATAACTTCCAATTAAAGCTGCTTTTTATTTATTTACCAAGCACAATAAAATCTAAAATTTTGAACAAAAGCTGATTTTTTTAAAAAAACGAAGCAATCCCAAACGAGACCTTAAGATATGGACCGTTGGATTATAAATTTATTAAATAAAAATATGTTAATCGACAATGGGAGTGAATATGCTCGTTCACCCTAGGGGTGAACCTAAGAATTGTTCATCTAATTCCTTTGGGTTTGGACCCAAATTTGGGTTCCCACTGCTGATGCTCTGAAGAGAGCTTTGTGATAAAAACACAAAACCAATGGGATTTCCCTTTAACAACGCGGCCTAGTGACTCATCTCTGCATATTGGTTTTTGATTTCAACGCCAGAAACACACACACACAAACTCTCTCTCTCTCTCTCTCTCTCTCTCTCTCTCTCTCTCTCTCTCTCTCTCTCTCTCTCTCTCTCTCTCTCTCTCTCTCTCTCTCTCTCTCTCTCTCTCTCTCCATTTATTGGTTCTTAGGGCTTATGGATTCAGTCAAGCAAAATGACGTTCAATTTCATCTTTCAAACACAGAAACTATTCCAAAGAGAAATGATAGCATTGAGGGAACAGCTGATCAACCTTCTGCTATTAAGCTCGACAGTTTCAACCGATGGATGAGTGAAGAATTGGAAGATGTGGATGAGCCACAAATGCAGTCCGGTTCTGAGGCATACTGGGATACTGTTCAAAGTGAGAATGAGGTTGACAACTTCAGTGTTCCCCTCCAAGTACGCTTGGATTGCTATATGTTGGGGCCTTCTCTTTCTCATGACCAGCTCTTTAGCATTGTTGATTTCTCACCAAACTGGGCGTATGAAAACACTGAGATCATGGTAATCCACTATTTCATTTTCCAAATTACCTGCTCTTATATTAATGCAACTCTTTTTTACCGTACATCTGGTCTAGCCGTCTAGGGGGACAACCAAGGATTCAAAAAGTGTTGTAGGTTGTTTCACTGTTATATTATATTTCTCATTTATTCTCTTCAATTTATACAGGTCGGTTTTGATCACAGGAAGATTTTTGAAAAGTCAACATGCGGAAAGTTGTAAATGGTCATGTATGTTTGGGGAAGTTGAAGTTCCTGCTGAGGTTATAGCAGATGGTGTTCTTTATTGTTATACTCCCATACACTAGGCTGGAAGGGTTCCTTTCTATGTGACATGTTCCAATAGGATGGTTTGTAGTCAATTAAGGGAATTTGAATACCGAATCGCCCAAACTCAAGATGTTGATTCTAAAGATTATTTCAGTTACTGCTCAAATGAAACACTCGGTATGCGCTTCGAAAATTTATTGTCTTTAAGCTCTACCTCACCTAATTGTGATCCGCCGAGTATAGAAGAGAATTCTAAGGCAGGGAAACATGATGAGCATGTGGATGCTGCAGCAATACGAATACAAAATAAGTTTTGTAGTTGGAAGTGTAGAAAAGACTTTTTGATAATCCGACAACAGATTGTCAAAATTCAGGTATATTGCCTTAATAAGTTTTTTTTTCTCCTCCCGTTATATTTTTCAGGCGTTGTATCTACTCTAAATTCTTGATTAAGCTTTGTTCTTGTACCAAAACATTCTTGAATTTTGACTTTTATCTTGTTTGGTTATAGGCCCACGTAAGAGGTCACCAGGTGAGGAAAAACTATAAAAAGATAGTCTGGTCGGTAAGAATTATAGACAAGATCATCCTGCGTTGGAGAAGAAAAGGAAGTGGGTTGCGCGGGTTCAGACCAGAACGTCTTGCTGAGGGCTCCAACATGCAAGTTTTATCCACAACGGATGATGATTATGACTTACTGAAAGAAGGAAGGAAGCAAACAGAGGAAAGGCGCTTGCTAGGGTGAAATCCATGGTTCAGTATCTTGAAGCAAGAGATCAATTGATACGCTCGATCAAAGCGAGTGCCAATTTAAACCCTGCATCTGATAGTAGTATAGAATAAGTAGGGTATCGTTCTAAGCCGGGGATTGGGGTATACTTCCTGTCAAAAATGTTAAACAAATTAGTATTATTCACAAAGTATAAAAAAAAATAAAACAAAGTATATATCTACAAAATTACAAGATAGGGGATTTCGAAAGTTTGTATCTAAATCTAACTATATAATACATATGATCAAACAAATCTGAATCAAAGTAGAAGTAGGTGAATGGAGGAAGTAGAGATATAATTAACAACCATTAACATATTAAGCATATTATCAAACATAAATTTCGAATCAAACATGTCATAGAAAGAAATCAATCAAGAACAGAGATGGACGCATACAAAGTCCTTATTACTTCCCTTAATTAGATTAACTAGATGAACGCAGCATAATTAACCCTATTAAGCATGCAAAGCTAGTGAGTGATCAATTCCCCAACCAAACACAATTAACGCATTAAGCATATGTGGAAGTTTGATTGATTTAAGCAAAGACAATAAGTTAGAACACTAATCTTATCATGCAAAGCTCATTGTTGATTTACCTAAGGAACTATAGGTTTTCCACTTAAGCAATTAAGACCCAGAACGCTAGCATATCTTAATTTGGATGCAATTACATGCTTACAATTCTAAGTTGCGCACCAAAGAATATAATCACATAAAGGGAGGGATTGGAGCACAAAATCAACAAACAATCATGACATATTTGAAATTGAAAATTATAATCTGAAAAACCTAAAACAAAACATGCTTCATGGCTATTGGAAATCAATCTTTAACATCCAAACTTTAATCTAACAAGAATTCAAAACATCCAAAATAACAAAACAAAAATCTGTTTTGAATTACAAGAGAAGAAAACCGAAATTAAACTAGAAAATGACATGGTTACGTTTTGAAGATCTCAAGAATGCAAGAAAGCTTCAAAGGTGGTGGAGGCAAGATGAGGACTACGGCAAGGAGATGTTGATGGAGCTTGATCACGGCTTCTTGACTTGAAGAGAGGATGACGAAATTTTGAGAGAAAAAAGGGGAGGATTGAGTATTTGATTCAGGGTTTGATGATGAATAAAACGTCCCAAGGATGCATCTATATATAGGGGACGTCACACTTAGTCTCCAAGCCTTCTGGATCATTCTTTTAATTTCTAGGAATTATCTTATTGGTCCACACAGCTCCAACCAATCAAATAAATCCATGTCAGCTTTTCTGCGTCATCCAACCAATGAGGAGCCTCAAGAATTAAGTAGATTTGTACCATGAGTCTTTAAAGGAGATAATATTGCTGAATTTATAAATATTTTTTTCCTGATTTAAACTCCTTAAATTCGGCCAAATAGGGGTGTGAGCAACAAGCAACGTAATTTTGCATGTTGTAATCCCTTAAAACTCTCTAAGGATGATGCCAAACCCTTCTGGAAGCCTCTAGGACGTCACACATGCAGTATTATCTGAAATATGAAGAATAAATTTGGCCATGGGCTTCCCAATGTGATTTGGGCCTCAAAACAGAAATTCCCGTCAAAAGTCCGATTCACGCGCAGCTTGACCTTCTTGTACCAAATCGGCCATAACTTCTTCTAGAAAATTGATATTGACGAACTACAAAAAGCTCTGGAAACTAGACATCCGTAGCTTTCCAACTATATAAGGATCATCATTTGGTTCGTTATGAGCTGCTCTCAGGGTCAAAGTTGACTGATCTGCACAGGCAGATTTCCTAATTTGAATCGGATTTGACTTTGATGCGTATCATGAATCCAATTAGGATTCCTTGTCTAATCTTGATTGCTTTGCCGCCACATGCCTTGCACATGTCGTCCATGACATCATCTAGAAGCTTCATGATTGTTCTTGGGCTCTCCTAGTCCACTCAGGTATCCTAGTATCATCAGAACTCCTAATGCCAACAAGTTTCCTAGTCCAACTGGGATTCTGCATTTTCACCATTTCTCATCATTTCCACGAGCTTGGCTCCTAGTTGACTTAGGATTCCTACTTCAACTGGGATTACTTTTCCTAGTAGAACTGGGAAAACTTCATTTCTCCATCTTTTTCCATTTCTGTGCCTCATTTCCTCCTTGCCTTCATTTTAGACTCAAAACTACCTAAAAACACAAAACTAAGTTAGAAATGATAATGTTAAGAGAATAACTATGTAAAATGTAGAGAGAAATGCACTAAAAACATAGGAAATATTAGTCCGATCATCAATACCATCGACTGTTAAATGTTGTCACTGAGATTCAGGAAACCAAGGTAAATTAGAGCCTCACTTCTTCCCTGCCCTTTGGCCTACAATGGATTAATTTCTTTTCTAGGAATGAAGTATTTACTTCTCTATTGGCGCTTCTGTCCTTCGTCATATATACACAGGTACCCATTTAAAGTCTAGGATGAGCCCTAACTGCAGAATATATAATATATATATCTTTTGATGAATTACATATAATATGTAATCAAATGTTATTAAAAGATGGATTAAATACTTGTTACTCCTCATACTTTTCCCTGAAAAACAGTTTGGTCCCTCGCCTTTTAAATTAAACTGAATAGTCCTTATTCTATCAAATTCTCATATAACAAGTCCAAAATGATCCGAAATGACTATTATGCCCCTCATTTCCTATTTTTATTATTATTTAAAGTTTTTTCTCTATTTTTTTAATTTTTCTCCCCTTTTTTTTATATTTTCTCTCTCTCCCCTGACCTCTCTCTCCCTCGACCTCTCTTCTTCTTCTCTTCCTCTGCAACCACCGGAGAACACCAGCGCCGCCCTCTCCTCGGGCTCCCCCACCTCCACCGCCGAGAAGCTCCAGAACGCCATCCGCCTCCTCGAGTCCCAGCTCCGTTCCGAGGTCCTCTCCCGCCACTCCGACCTCCTCTCCCAGCTCTCCTCCCTCCAGCACGCCGACCACGCCCTCTCCACCGTCCGATCCTCCGTCCACACCCGATCTGAGCTCTCCGACCCCCTCCGCTCCATCACCGCCCTCACTCTCCAGCTCTCCAACCTCCACGCCACCTCCGAGCTCCTCCACCACTTATCAAAGCAACTTCAATCAAAATAGCATAAACATAAAATAGAGCTAATTAACGCATCTGACATTTGCTCAGAAAATACATACCCACTATTGGAAGCATTGCTAACACCAAAGCCAGGTAACAAATCATCAGAATCAGCTGCATTGTTCGCCAGCGTTCCGGTCGTATTCCCATTTCTATTACTATTGCTCGTACTTTGCAATTTCCTTGCTACTCCACCGAGATCACCCAGCAGGTCATTGCTCGGAGCAGCACTCTGCATCGGAGCCGAAGAAAACGACCCGAAAAAGTCATCTTCCTCCACATTACTATTAACCGAACCACCGGAGCTCCCAAACACATCAAAGCCGTCGTCAAACGACGACGTATTGGCACCCGAACCCGAAAACATGGAATCCAAATTAAAGTCGGAGCCTTGGGATTGCTGCTGTGCGGGTCTAGTGACTCCGCCGCCGAAGATGCCGACGTAATCGTTGAATCTGCCGGAGCCGGCCGTGTTTTGGAGAGCTGGAGAGTGAGGGCGGTGATGGAGCGGAGGGGGTCGGAGAGCTCAGATCTGGTGTGGACGGAGGATCGGACGGTGATGGAGCGGAGGGGGTCGGAGAGCTCAGATCTGGTGTGGACGGAGGATCGGACGGTGGAGAGGGCGTGGTCGGCGTGCTGGAGGGAGGAGAGCTAGGAGAGGAGGTCGGAGTGGCGGGAGAGGACCTCGGAGCGGAGCTGGGACTCGAGGAGGCGGATGGCGTTCTGGAGCTTCTCAGTGATGGAGGCGGGGGAGCCCGAGGAGAGGGCGGCGCTGGTGTTCTCCGGTGGTTGCAGAAGAAGAGAGGTCGAGGGAGAGAGAGGTCAGGGGAGAGAGAGAAGGAGGGAGAGAGAAAATATAAAAAAAAAGGGGAGAAAAATTAAAAAAATAGAGAAAAAAATTAAAATAATGATAAAAATAGGAAATGAGGGGCATAATAGTCATTTCGGATCATTTTGGACTTGTTATATGAGAATTTGATAGAATAAGGACTATTCAGTTTAATTTAAAAGGCGAGGGACCAAACTGTTTTTCAGGGAAAAGTACGAGGAGTAACAAGTATTTAATCCTTAAAAGATTTTAAAGTTGTCTTAAATCTTAATACTGCACTAGATCTTTTCGGTCATGCTTCTGTGCATTGCCCTTTTCTCTTCAAAATTTTGATGCAAGTTATTTAGGGATTTATGCTGTGCTGGTTTTGTAAAATGACAGTGCTACTACAAGCAGTGCTGTTACTTCACACTTACACACAAATATAGCGTTTGTATCAGGGAATGATGAAGCTAAATATTGAATGCATAAATGAGAACTGTTGTTACATTTTAATATTTTATTATTGAAATTAAATTTGGGTGAATTTATTTTGTGTTTAAATTCTGAATTTATTTGTGTGTTTAAATTCAGAATTTATTTTGAATTTTATTTTGTAACTCATGGTGTTTTATTTTGGGTTTTAATTCTTGTAACCTATGGCTTTTGGTTACTACCCTATTTATTGTAGGGAGTGTCCTAAGAGCCGCTATAAATAACACCATTTGTTGCATGCTAAAATATATCCCTGCTTTTACGTAATACTATTACGAAACACTACTATTCATCCATCAACTTTCTTTCCAAAATCCCCCAAAGTGTCTTGTGCATGTGTTTTTTGGCCAAAGAAAGGTGTTCTTTTGGTGGATCTTTGGGTTCCTCCAATTTGTGCAGATTGGTGTGAGCCATACAACTTGTTGTTGGGCTGTTGTATCCTGGAGGGGACAAGTCAAGAGATTTCTAGTGCACCGGCATTGTTCCGCAGAGGGCTTGAATCTCCTTAGAGAGAGCGAGATACCCGCGCTTCAGCCTATTGTCAACGAGTTTCTCATATAAAAATGATAATTTATTGTAATTTCACCAACAATTTTAAGGAGATTCATCAAGATGGAGTGTGCACAAGAGAAACCATTCGACAATATGAGAGATCTCAATTTGAAAAAGATGAGTATAACTATTATTTTTTATCTCTTGACTTATTTCTCATATAATGTTTATGATTATAATGAACTACTCATTGTTATTCAAATAAATATTGAGAAGTTTTGTAGATTAACTTGGAGAGAGTTACAAAAATCCATGTGTCACAAACAAAAGGAGATTTCCTTGGAGACCTTGACGACTCGCATCCGCGTTGAGGAGGAAGAAAGAGGTCAAGATGCTCTTATGCAAGATACAAACAATTACACCTCCAAGGTAAATTTAGTATCTTCCAATAATAATATGCCGATCGGTCATTTTCATAAAAATTCTCATATGCAGCCAAAGAAGAAAAATATGAAAAAAGTTGGTAAACCTCACCAACATAATAAAGCCAAACCAAGCTATGTGAATAAGAACCAATATCCTCCTTCAGAAAATAAGCAACAATATTGTGAGAAAACTTCCTTTGTAACTTTGATCAAAGTAAATTTCACTCCAAGGAGCCATTCTAATGAGAACCACTAAAATGAGAACTAGTTGATAACTTTTTGGTGAGACTCACTTTTCAATCACATTTTTTCAAATCAACAGTTAAATGTTTAAATTTTTTTTTTTTTTTTTTTTTGATCGGGTTAGTTGTTAGTAACTCACACACCCATGCAGTGGTATCCCAGCGCCAGGACACCTGCACCGACATTGCGGCGAAAGCCTGGCAAAGCCAGACTAATCCACTGCACCGCAGACGCACGAACCCAAAGGGTCCCTCAAATCTGCTGGCCACGGGATGGAGCTGGGATTCGAACGCTAGACCTGAGGGTTAATGTTTAAATATTTATGTTTAGATCATTTATACAATTTCTCAAAAAAATTGAAAATCGTTAAAGCATTCATGATTGTGATTTATTAGTTATGAACATGAATGACATTCATGATTGTGATTTATTAGTTATGAACATGAATGGTTCATATTTGACAGATTTGGTCCGTCTATTGATTTGATCTAGTTTGGTACATTAACTAATCTTCATTTTAGTGGTCCTCATTAAGAGGACTCTCGTCATTTCAATAACATACAAATACAAGCAAAAGCAAGGCCACAATTTGTCTGTTAAAATACTAAAAATACCCTGGCTAACTACAATCTGCCTGCTCCCTTCCGTTTTCTTCTCTTTTAAAGTGCCTTCCTTCTGTTTCGTCAAAGAGCATTCGGTTCTCCTGCATCTTGGATTTGTACAACAATATGTGGCCGGGGTTGGGGTTGTACAGCATTAATCTCCACCAAGTGACCATTAATCATCTCTTTTACTTTGTTGTAGACATCACAAACTGCATTCCTGTACGACTTTTTAGTTGCAACATCCCTCACAAGATAAACCGTCCATAAGAGGAGGGCAAACAACCCGAAAGCTCGAACAAGGATAAGCAGTAGCAAAACAGAGGCCAGAGTTCCGAACAAGAAGTTAATGTTGTTGATGAACTCTCCCATGTCTGAATTGGGAGCATGGGCTAATAGCTTCACAGTCAAGGAGCCAAAGTAAACAAAGAAAGCAACGATAAACATCAGCATGGTGACATAGTCAGTGACGAATGGAGATGCATTAGCAGATGTGTACTTCAGTTGGAGTAGCCATCCGAAAATGCCAATGACTGGTAAAAAAATGCACTGGTGCAAAAATTTTCCAGGAGAAGTGTGACCTTCTTGCCTTGTGCTGCTATATATGGAGAGAAAGAGGTAACATTATTAGAATGTATAATTTTAGATGATTGAAAAACAAGCAGAAACTAGGTTAGAAAGAAGATAAATTTAATCGAATCAACAAAGGCGAGCTCTACTTACTTTTGTTGATACTGAGGATTAACCGCATCGTTAAGATCCATCTCTGATCTGTCTATCAGTCTATGATTTTTTCCTTCTCTTTTCCACTTCCTGCTGTTTCTTTGTTCCAGTATCACACTTCGCTCTCGTCTATATATAGGAAAATGACCCTCCAGCGGCTAAAATCAGAGTAAGAGAAGTTTGCAGAGTATTATTTTGCAGAGTACTACTATTAACTTATGTGTCCAGCTTAGCCATGGATGATTCTAAAGTCATGAAACGCGTGGGGATGCGCCTCCAAGTTTAATTTATTTACTCTGCATATATATGAAAGCATATGTACATTAATTTTTCTTTTTCAAAATACTCTGCAATCTATTCCCACGAGTTGATTCTTTTGTAGCATAGTGGTAGTTTCAAAAGTTGACCAGGCTTACTCTGGATATATAACTTAGTTGATGGTACGAGGAGTTTTGTCCCAAATGTACAATCAGAGTAATAGGTGCAAGCCTGGAAAGCAAACCCAATGTTTTCAGAGTAACCACGTAAGCGTCTTCGACGACGACTTATTGGATATTATATCTATGTACTCTTTTTAATTGTCCGGCTAATTTATACTCTGCATCCATACTCTGCATACAAAACATTAGTTTTGAGACTCTGCATATTATAACTTTACCATAAGATTATGCTAATATTAGACCAGAGAGTAGAAAGCGACAGGTGCTTTGCTAGATTTACTCTGTTTTGAGTTTTGACTTTTGATGAAGGGTTGTTTCTTTATTTTCTTTTTCTGGCCTGAATGAAGACTGTTTATAAATGGACTCCTGCTGCTTTACTCTGCTTTGGCTTTACTCTTACATTTACAGTATCAGTCTATAATTACCGAAATAAAAACGATAATATTTAGTTTAATATTAACCCGAAAATTGTTTAACTTGTCCTTTCAAATTTCACTCTATGGTCTAACAGAGGGAAACATAAATGGATACATAGCCAAGTCCTCTCAAGCTCATCAGCAAACTGTAGATTTTAAAGCTTTTAACTCTTCTTTGTAGTTTGCATAGGGCTGTCACTTGGTCGGTTTGAATCAGTTATAGTTATAGGTATTACCAACTTCAAAACCAAAGCTTGGTTTCAAAATTGAGCTATCAATTACCAACCAAAATTTTCGGTTTTTAATCATAACTACCAAATTCGGTATTTCGGTTTTCGGTATTACCAACTTTAGAACAACTAATTCTTTGTAATTAAAATTAGAACGAACAAAACTAGGTTCTTCAATTTTATAGTCATAAACTTTGTACTCATCTCCTAATTATAGCTTTCTTTTGTATACTTAAAATACATGTATTATTAATGTAGTATATGTAGTAAAATACATGTATTATTAATGTAGTATATGTAGTAATGTTCATACTATTATGAAAAATTTTATGTTTATTTCTTAATATACATGTATGTGTATTGAAAACCATAGTATATAAAGCTAATATTTAGATAATCGGTAGATTCGGTATTTACCAGAACCAAACCAACTTTTTCGGTAATTTTCGATTTCGGTTTTATCGGTCTCGATTACTAAAAAGTCGATTTACCAACTTAAAACATCAGTTGGTATTCGGTCAGTTTGGTAATTACCAAACCAAGTGGCAGCCCTAACTTTGCACTACGAGTGCTACATATGTAATGGGAAATTGTCAAATAGGTAATGAGCGATCAAATACATAGTAATTTTTTTTTTTTTTTTTGAATAGAGGCTGATTGTTATTCAATAATCAACAGTCAATTGGCCATAGCTTACAAAGCTTACATACAAAATCCGGCAAGAAAAACCAGTGAAACCTATCCAAGCTTTAGCAAACTAATTTACATCATTGGGACGCTGACTAAATCTGCCTAAATGGATAATTTGGCAAATTTGAGTACTTCAGGGACGCAGACGATTTTTTAAAGGGTTTTTGTCCATTTACCCCATTTCTAGAGATTTTTTTTCCCACTTACCCCATTAAGTTTTTTTAATTTTCTCTTACCCAAAACACTCTAAGGAGGTCTTCCCTAATACCCCATTAAGATTTTTTTTAATTTTTTTTTAATACCATTTTACCCTCACCTTTGTTACTTAGAGAGAGAGAGAGAAAAAATGGAAGAGAGAGAAATCATAGGGAACTTCGCCGGAGCGCCGTCACCGGAATCCGGTCACCGGCCGCCGCCCACTGGACTTTTCTGAAAACCTTACCGGAAAGGTTTATTGCCCCCAATAGACATCTATTGCCATTCGGGGGCAATAGGCCTCTATTGCTCCCCAATAGACGTCTATTTCCCCTTTATAGACGTCTATTGCCCCCCAATAGACGTCTATTGCCCCTCAATAGACGTCTATTGCCCCTCAATAGGACTTTCAGTCGCCAGAATGAGAACTAATATCCCTAAATTTAGACAAATAACACTTTGATTACATAAAAAAAAAAAAGATTACATCAATTCAAAACGTCTATTACCCCCCAATAGATCTTTAACCGGCCTCTATTGCCCCAATAGAACTTTTTTTTTTTTTTCTTCCATTTTTCTTTCATTTTGAGCTTCTGAACCAATTTACCGCAAAAAAAAAAACATAAAAAAAGAAGAAGAAGAAGCAAGAATTTGATTTGGGCACCCCTCAATCTTCCCAATCTTCTTCTCTCGATCTATTAGGCCAAACAAAGCCTTAATACTTGTACATAACCGCTTAACTAGATAACCATGGATTCCGATCAAGTACTCCCCAACATCATATACCCGGTAATTATTGCATTCGAACTAACAACATTTCTCACAACCATCGAATCGAATCTAAGCTACGACCCGATATCGAATCTCAAATAAAACAGTATAGATCGGAGAGAGAGTGTGCAGAACCGGGGACCTCAATTGGCAACGAAGATGGAGGACGTCATGGCCGACCTTAGCAACCTCAATTTGCAAGTGTTGCATCACCTCCATCGAAAACCCTTAGTTCATGGGACCAGCACCAGTACCAGATCCAATCCCCTCCAATGGCCGGGCCCAATCCCCTCCATCCCCCTCCAAATCACAGCAACCGTGCAGTACAAAATCCGCGCTGCGCCGAAGCCTTCACTCGGCGCCTTGGCAGGTGCGATTTCCGGCGTCGATTCTTCGCTCAGGAAACGGAAGCGAGGCCAGCTGCGGAAGGATTCACGCCATGATTGTGAAACAGGAGACCGTCGAGCCGGTCATCTCAGCTGCGTTGGTTGGTGGTGTCGGAGAGAGAGAGAGAGTGTGGTATGTGTGTGTGTGTCTGATCGGAGAGGGATGAGAGAGAAGAGAGAGAGTCTGATCGGAGATGGATGAGAGAGAAGAGAGAGAGAGATCAATGGCATGGATGTAGTTTTTTAATTAAGCCGAGGGCCACATTGTCATTTTACTTGAAATTGGGTAAGTGAGAATAAAAATCTGTTGTTGGGGTAAGTGAGATAATTTTGGCCAATTTTTGGTGCTTTGGGTCAAGGACTCTTTTTTAAAATTCAATTCAAGGGTTGACATATATATGGATAATTTGGATTAAAATTTATTGTTTTATATTTAATTAATCGCACTCGGTTCCTTAAATTTTGCAAAACCTAGTTCTCATCCCAAAATTCCAATTCGGCAGTAATTCTACTGTGTAAGTGTATTATCTCATCCCGTACATCATCACCGCATTTGCAGCTCTCCCAGACCCCAAACCAAACTTTCAAAGCTCTTAAGCTCCTCCCTCCCCTCCCCCTAGATTTCATCATGGGGTTGGTCTCCTGGTTCTGCTCCTCAACGGCTGCTTTATATCTCTTCCAGGTCTAAACCCCATATACCCTCTAGCACCACTTACCTACCTCTCTGTTAATGCTTAAAGTCTGGCGGTAGCCAAACCTTCGTTTAATGCGGGTCCGGTGGGCGGACCGCTACTCTGTAGACTTGGTGAACTTCGCTAGCTGTCAAATGAAAGACAGGGCGTCAGAGGGAGACCGCGTTGGGCGGTCTTCACTTCTCCGATGCCTAAGTCAGTCCAAACATATAGACAGCATAACAATAAATGAGTAGTAAATGCGTAATTAATGAGGAGAGAGGAGAGAACCTTTTATAGGTGAGGAGGAGTCTGATCTTCTCCTTGTTTTCGATGTGGGACTGATGTGCTTCAGTCCCCAGCTTTGGGAGCTTCTGATGCCATTTTGGCACGGCGCGTGGCGGCGCGTCGGCGGTGATCTGGGGGTGATCCGAGGCTCAGGCTGTAGCCCGCCTGGCTGTGTATCTGCATGTTATTCCTTTGGCGGGAATTAGTACCTCTGGCGGTACAATGAGCGTAGCCCATTATAGCTAATTATGCTTGTAAATGTACATGTATGTACAAGTCCCCCAAGTCCCCAGTCAAGGAGGGCAATCTTGGTTGGGGAGTTGTTCAGCGGTTTGAAGCGTTATCTTCCGCTAGACTTGCAACAGCATAATTAGCGTCAGTGCGTTGTCAACCATGGATTTACTGAGCAAATGCCTTATACCCTTTCGGGTGGGCCCCTGCTAGGCCCCCCAGGGAGTCCCCCACTCCCCGGCGAAGATAGACCTCCGGATGGTCGGCAAATTGTTTGTTGAGGGGGAGCTGCACGGAGCAGAGGGTGTTGGGTAGCGAGCCCAATCTTTAGTACCCAAGTGACGGGGGTCAACGTGCCTGATCAGGGCCGTCGTAGACTGTTGACAAGTCCCCGTGTCCCATAGGGACGGTCTGACCGTAACGCCACGTGGCGGTCGTTGTCAGAGTGAGGCGTGGCCTCGGGATTCACCGCTGGCGGATATCCCCCTGCTGACTGTAGCAGGAAGCAGCGTCCAGTAGACGTGCCTGGCGGTATTTTATTGAGCGATATTGCGCTGAACAAAATACGCAGCTTACAAGATGAAAAGGGGTTCCGCTAGAGGTGTGTAGCGGAAGACGCCCCGCTTGCAGGATGACAAGGGAGAAGTTCTGCTGGCGGGGTTTCGCTCAGCGGAGACTTCGTCACTTGGAAGGTGACAAAGGAGAAGTTCCGCTGGCGGGGTTTCGCTCAGCGGAGACTTCGTCACTTGGAAGGTGACAAGGGAGAAGTTCCGCTGGCGGGGTTTCGCTCAGCGGAGACTTCGTCACTTGGAAGGTGACAAGGGAGAAGTGCTGCTGGCGGGGTTTCGCTCAGCGGAGACTTCGGACGGTTAGTGATTTCTTCCCAAGTGGTTACTTCCATTAGACGCTTCGTCTGATGGTGGTCGACACGTGGCCGACTCGTAGAGGGTTAGCGTCTGGAGGCTTGTCTTCTAAGTCTGGTCGTCTTCTCGTCATTAATGCGAGTAATTATGGATTCCGTAACGCAGGCGACGCCTCGGTTAATCCGGAGAGTAAGTGGAGACGTGGGACATGTGTACGGCTAGTGTGCGATGTCGTTTTTCAGTGGACGGTCTAGAATTCGTTGATGTTGACATAAAAGGGGGGGAACTCAGCGAGATTTGACACTTTGCTAAGGCTTCAAACTCTTACTCGTCGTCTTCACGCTCTGCTCGTCCGAGACTGAAGAAAGAGGCTGCTGGAGTTTGGAGATATCGTTCCCAGAAAAACGAAGATTTTCCCCACTGAATACCATTGCTCACCATCACACCGGAGTTTTCGCCACTAAGGTTGGTATTTTGATTCTTTTCCCTGTTTCATTGGATCTGTTGGTTTCTGGGTTTTGTTGTTTCTGGTTTTGGGGTGCTATCTGTTCTTCTCCGGTGTGCCCTTAGGGTGTGAAGTGAGATTTGGGGGTGGGTTACGGTGTTTGGCAGAGGGTTGGTGTTTAGGGATTTGCTAGATGGTCGAATCTGGGTTGAGTGTGCTTGCTCTTGTTTTGGTATTTTCTGGGTAAACTGTTCTTGATGTTCTTGGCTATAACTGATATAGGCATAAGCTAGATCTTTGTTTGAGCTAACTGATTTGGGTTTTAAGGTTTGGGATGGCTAACGTCGTAGAGATTTCGAGCAGTGAGGATTCCGGGTCTGACGTGTCGTTCAGCGTGGCGGATAGAATATTTATTGACTCGTTGCGTCCATCTGCCCATGCAGGAACCTCACTGCCAGAACCGCTACAAACCATACCTTGGGAAGTAGCTATGGGTCGTGCCTCGCGTCCAGAGAGTTCTAGGGCAGGGGAGGCCGTCGCTGCCAAAAATAGGCTTGACGAGCGGTTGGCAAGTAACAGTGCTGCCAGTGGCTTCGCTGGCGGGGGAGAGACGGCGGGGGAGGATGCTGAGTCAGCGTGGGTCATCCAAGACGGCACCCCTGTTGACGAGGCAGGAGGGCGGATAAATGTTGCCGCCGTCAATCGGGTGAAGCGGATGTTCCGGTTGCCAGGTTCGGTGAAGCTGCATCCGCCGACGGTGGACGAGAAGGCATCGATTCTGCCGGAGAGGTTTGCCGCCGTGCATGAAGCGATATTTCGCCAAGGAGTGACACTCCCGCTGGTGCCAAATCTGCAAATCTTGGTGTGCAAATTTGGCCTTGCTTTTGGGCAAATTTGTCCCAATATGTGGCGGTTAATGCTGGCGCTGAACTCACTATGGCGGTTGTCCGGTTGTGAGGGACCTACTGTGGCGGAAGTGCTTCATTTCTATGAGCTGGTGTACGTGAAGCGCCAAGGTTGCAGAGGGCAGGTGAACTTGAGCCGCCGCCAGGGAGCACCTAAGCTGATCGAGAATCTAAGGGATTCCATGTCCTACTGGCGGGGGAGCTTCTGTGTTGCCACGGCGGGGTGGGAATACCAAGCTGGGTCCAACGAGGGGGAGCCGACGTTTAGGATTAAGTCGGAGTTTCAACATATCCGAGGTTGCTTACCGGTCTCCGCTGAACATAGCTGGCGGTTTCTGTTATGCATGGACTTGTGTTTCTACTAACGATTACTGTGTTTGTGCAGCGGGCTTGCGCTATAACCTGACGCGTGAAGAAGAGTGTCGCGTGGCACGCATCAGAGGCTGCTGGCGGAATCGCAACTTGTTGGATTTTCGCCTTCTTACCGGTTGGGAGTTGTTGGTCGATCAACGACTGACTCGCGTCGTTGGTAAGAAATCTCCGCCACATTGTACTTTCGATCAGAGTGCCTCAGGCTGACTGGTTTGTTTTGTTTTGTTTTTTTTTTTTTTTTTTTTTAGAAACTCCGCCAGGTAACAAAGCGAGCCGCGACGCTTTCGATAAGGCTATGGACTGCGCATAGATCGACAACTTCCTGGAGACCATGTATGCCTCCGGGCTGGCGGCCCAGCAGACGGTCGTGAACCCCGAAACACTGGCGCTGAGCCCGTCCGAGGTTCCAGTGGTGCTACCTATGCCGCACCACTCCCACCTTGGTGGTGACGGCCTGCCGGTCGTTCAGGCAGGGGCCAATGTGGATGGCGGGAAGAAGGGATCTGCTACCGCCGCGCCGCAGAAAGAGAGGGTGCCTGCCAACAGGCGCGGCTCTCATAAGGAGAAGACGGTGCCGCCAGCGGAGACCGTTACCGTTGCAAGGGAGGAGCCGCCGGCGAGGGGATCGAGGCCTGCCGCTGGGAACACAAGGGTGCTCCAGCGAAAGCGCCGGCAGAATGACTCCCCTGATGAGGAAGAGGGGGACGACATGGAGACCATTGGGGCCCGCCAGCAGAAGAGGGCTCGACAAGCTCCGCTCAAGGCTCCCGTGGTCGAGGAGAGAGAGACGCCGGCGAGTGACCTGGACTCGTTCGCCGCGTACGCGGAGTTCATGACCGATGGTGAGCGGGAATTTATCTACCACCTCTGCTAGCGGCTGGGGTTTGGCGGCCTAGCGGGGATCTCGAGCCCAACGGCCATTGACTAGTCGCCCTTTAGCTCGGCCTTTGGTCACCTGTCGGTTGGGCTCCACGCAATGTTCCTGGCGGCGTCGAAGCAGCCCCGGGTTAAGCGGGAGCTCAGGGAGGAGGTCCAGGGTCTTCAGAGAGAGCTGGCTGAGGCAAGGGACAGGCTGGCGGAGGTGGAACGGCGCCTGACAAAGGCGGACTGTGACGCCGCAGACGCCCCCGGGAAGCTGGCGGTGGCCATCAAGCGGGACTTGGAGCGGAATGAACATGTCTCCAAGCTGGAGCAAGACATGTCCCTGCTGCAGAAACGGGTGGCCGCTAAGGATAAGAAGATTGATATCCTGTAGCGGGAGTCCGCCGCCAGGCTAGCCGAGGTGAAGAAGCTAGAGTGACAGGACCTGCCCTGAATTTCACCCTGAAATCCGAGGTGGCCCTGTGGGGCCCACCTTAGGAATAACTCTACCAAAATTCGGCAGAGTCACCCCTAAAATGGACTACCCAAAACCTGTAGAATTACAATCACACTTCTAACAAATCATCCATAATCTCCTAGAGCCACCCTGCTCCCCAAAACCCAACAACTTCACAATAAGTAACTGAAATCCGAAAATAACATATTCTTCATTACACCAAAGTAACTTCCAACCTTTACATTATTTATCCCCCACAGGTTATCAGAGCAATCTAAAAGAGGAAGAAGAAAATAACAATACAGGTAGGTTCAACAGTTAACCTACAATGAAAACAATAGCAGCAGATGCTATGCCCCGAATCCTACTATGCCGAACCAGCTACTCTGCAGACTGGGCATTTGAAAACGAAGGGCCCAGGGGAAAAGTATATAAAAACGTTAGCGTGAGTGGACAAAAATAAGTAATTGCAAAATAAAAAGAGTTTATACTTTACCACGTTTATTTCATTAAAAACCGATGCACGCAACAAGAGTAAAGACAATTAACTTTAAAAACAAGCATCTCGTAAAACCAAGCCAGCCCCGCTGGTATAAGGGAAAACCGGACTAGCCCCGCTAGTCAAAGATAAAGAGTATGGGGAAAGCGTTTTCACCATACGAATAAAAGGGAGCCTCCCAGGCTCGGGTCGGAGTGTCCCACACTCTTGAGCATCTCATGCTCTGCTCTACTCACCCACAAACACATAGTAAGTGGGGAGGAGTACTAATAGGCTAGCTAGCAATATAATATAGCGACCCAGGTATGGTGGGTTAAAACCACGAAAATCGAAAACAAAAGGGCTTCCCCAATATTTCACAAGAAGAAAAATAATATTTCAATGACGTGACCCCGCACGCCAAAACACTCTTGAGTTCATAAACCAATATGCGAGGTTAAAGTAAATTCATGAATCCCAACGAAAATCCCAATTTCAAAGATCCTTTGGGAAACTCAAAAACGGACGAATGAAAACAATATTTAATTCCGGAATTCACCTCGGAAAATACTTCATCGAAAATCAATATAAATCACAAATTCAAAATTGAGCATAACAAATTTTAATTCGAATTACAATCGATAAAGTAATGAATACTCAAATCCAATTAATATGCTCGATAACTTAAAACATTAATTTAAATCGCTAATCCATTTCCCAAATCAAAATCAAGATAAATCAATATCAATTTCCCGAAAGCGAATTATAATAATATGATCATTAATTAAATAAATACTTATTTCGGAAAAACAATTGCATGCATCATTATTTAGAAAACAAAAGTCCACTCACAGTATACGGCTAGCGTGGTATCCAAGGGTAAGGATCCTCGTCGAGCGATGAGTCAGTATCTCGTCCTGTACACAATTGTATTCCGTAAACAACAATTCGATAAAACAATACGATTCTATATTGAATCCCGAAAACCCCACGTAAGCTAGCAACTCCAACTCCTTTCGAATTCAAGCCAAACTTCACCATTTATATCAATCCGTCGATTAAGGTATTCCATGACGGAATAAGGGAAATCCGAAGGTCGGATTCCCACAAATCAACAACCGAAACTCCACACTTTGAAAATTCACAAACAATTCCAAACTCCTCCAAAATTCACCAAACTTCACATACAAGCTCCACAACAATTATGCAATTTAATGGACTAAAAATTGGAATTAAATCAATACCCTACTCGCCTCCACGCGCCACCCACAGTGGCGGCGCGTGGGGCCCACGTGCCGGCGGCCACCACCTCCGATGGCCACCAAAAATTGACAGTAGCTGCAAAACAACAAACCCAACAAATTTCTCAACTGCAACAAGTTCCAATTTTACCTTTAAGAGCTCGGATTAAACCGATGAAGAAAACCCAGAAATCAAGCTTCGGACCCTAGGATGTTCTTCGTCGATTCGACCTCCACGATGCAAATCGGAGCAAGAGGCCTTAGGGGAAACGTTCGCTGGCTCAAGGCGCTCCCTTCGATCCAAGTTTGGTGGTCGGAGACGGCCGGAAACGGCGGAATCACCGGAAAAACCGAAATCGCACCCGGAGGAGTTTTTGCTTCGAATCGAGGTTTTTCGGCCAAATCGTCGAAAGCCCAAGGTACCAGCGTGTAGGGAAGGGAGAGGCGGTCCCAGAATGACCGGTGGCACGCCGTCAGGTGGCCGGAATCGGAAGTTATGCCGGAAATTCGAAAAAAAAACCCCGAACCGGAGGAGAAGGGATCAGGGGAGAAGAGAGAGAGAGAGCCCGGTAAGTTTCCAAAATTGGAAACTTACCACAGTGATTTTTCCCTTTTTATAGAAACTTACTATGAACAGTACTTTTCCTTTTTCGCCTATAACTTTCGCATATGAGCTCCGATTTTTACGAACCACATATGCACGCGCTCGGTTTAACATCCTCTACAACTTTTGTGAAGAAACTTTTCTCAAATTCTAATCCGAACAAAAAGTTGACTTTTAGGGCCACTAAAAGTACAGAAACGACAGTAAAAGTGAAAGTAGTTGTCGTTTACCGTCCAAATGACTAATAAACGGGTAAATTTAGGTTCGGGACGTTACATAGAGGGTGAAGTCGCCCGCTTGAAAGCTGAAGGGAGCCGCGCCGCGGTCGCCTCAGTTGAGGCATTCAAACAGTCGGCGGATTATAAAAAGGCAATGACTGAGGCGGCGAAGGCTGGGGCCCTAGCCAATGTGGAGATGCTGACACAGAAGGGCTCTATCGACTGGGCGAAGGCGTCCCAGCCCAACGTGCCGCCAGCTCAGAATGCCCCGCCGGCGAAGGGTGTGGTCCCCGCCCAACCTGAAGGCGCTCGCTCGGGAAGCGGAGAGAGTGGCGCACGCCCGGCGGATGGCTCCCAGCGGACTCCTCCTCCTACCCAGTCGGAGGTGTCCCGTGGTGGTTTCCTGGCAGCTCATACTCGGGCGGATGGTACCATAGAGACTCCAAGTCCCACCGCCCGAGGGTCTGACCAAACAAGCCGTGCACAGCCGCCGCCGCATGCTGAAGGTGAAGATGCCGAGGCCAACCACTGACAGATGTTGGGATTTCCTCTTTTTTTTTTTTTTTTTGTGTAGCCGCTGAGGCGTAATATATATTTTTTTTGTAATGAACATTTTGGGGTGGGGAGTCCCAGCCCTTTATATGAAATGAAGTTTTGAATTTTGGTGTTTGTCATGATATGCTTGTACCGCTAGGGTTTTGACTTAGAGTTTTCTTTTGTCAATCAATGAAACATTAAAGGAATTAAGATTGGTCCAAGTGCACCATGTAGCGGACGTGGTCCGCTGACGATTGCTGGCGTTGCCAGTTGCCCTCGGTGCTAGACTTGGGAACAATGGTTTGAATAATTCCTCGTTTCATTGATAGCTGATTGATCAGCGTTTACAAAAGTGGGGTAGTACCCGTTGGGTAGCTTCCCTTAGCTAAATATTGAACAAAAATTTAGCTAAGTCAAGATGCTCCTGGGTAGCTGCATGACTATTTGTAGTGATACCGAAGTTGTTCGGTATTCCAAGGGTGGGTCGTTGTGACGCCATCCTTGCCCATTAAGTAGAAAGTGCATGGGCTAGCGACTTCCACGATTTTGTATGGACCTTCCCAAGTTGGGCGGAGTTTTGTTGGCGGTGGAATGACTTCCTTCATTACCCAGTCCCCCAATTGGAGGTTCCGGGCTTTGACTCTGGCGTTGTAGAAACGCGATACCCGCTGCTTGTTTTGCAAGTTGTGCAAATGGGCCTTGTGTCGTTTTTCTTCTAGGAGGTCCTTGTCCAGGTTGACGCTGTCGCTGTTGGTCTCTGGGCAGTAGCCTTCGACCCTAGCGGTAGGTTGAGTGACCTCAATAGGTAGGACAGCCTCTGTTCCGAACATCATACAAAAAGGGATTTCGCCGGTGGCGGAAGTTGGAGTTGTCCTGATGGCCTATAGGACTTCTGGAAGCTTCTCCGCCCACAAACCCTTGGCGTTGTCGAGTTTCTTTTTCAGTAGCTTCTTGATTATCTTGTTTGCTGCTTCGACCTGGCCGTTGGTTTGGGGGTGGGCGACAGAAGCAAAACTCATCTTGGTGCCAAGGTTGGCGGTGAAGGATATGAGTTCTTTATTGTTGAACTGTGTGCCATTGTCTGTAATGATTGTATGTGGGACACCATAGCGGCAATAGATGTTCTTCCAGAGGAAGTGAATTACCTTGGCGGTAGTTATTGCCGTCAGTGGCTCTGCCTCAATCCACTTGCTGTTGTAGTCGATAGCAACAATGATATATTTGAACTGGCCCTTAGCGGTTTGGAATTTTCCCATCAAGTCGAGGCCCCACGTAGAGTGAACCCATGGGCCGATGATGATTGACAGCGGCTCTGCCGGTGCATGTGGGAGATCAGCAAACTATTGGCATTTGTGGCAAGATCTAGATATCCGCCGGGCGTCATCACCGAGTGTGGGCCAAAAGTAGCCTTGTCGTATTGTGCGATTGGCCAAGGATCTGGCGCCCGAGTGGTTGCCGCATTCTCCGCCGTGGATCCTTGCCAGCACGACCTTTCCCTCTTCTGGGGTTAAACAGCGGAGGTTGGGGTGGGTGAACCCCTGGCGGTAGAGCTTGCCATTCTGGATGTTGTAGCGGGTTGCTCTCCGCTTGAGCTGTCGCGCCTTGACTTTGTCCTCCGGCAATGTCCCGTTGCGCTTGTATTCGATAATCTCGTCCATCAAGCTGGGATTGACTTCAATGCTGAAGATCTCCGCCAGGGTCTTTGTGATACTTGGCTTGTCAAGGCACTCCACTCTTGTGTCCGCTGGACTCTGATGTGGCTGGGCGGTTGCCAGTCTCGCCAGTGAATCAGCCTTGGCGTTCTTTTCCCTGGGGATTTGTGTGATGGTGTGAAATTTGAACTTTTTGAGCAGTGTCTTGACGTACCCCAAATATGCCGCTAACTGTTGGTCCTTGGCTTGGAAGCTGTCGTTGACCTGGTTAACGACTAGTTGAGAGTCGCTGAAGATGTTGACGCTGTCAGCGCCTGAGTCGATGGCGAGGAGTAGGCCGGCAATGAGTGCTTCATACTCCGACATATTGTTTGAGGCTTTGAAGTTGAATTTCAACGCGTATTCCGCGTTCAGTCCCTCGGGTCCTGTTAAGATGACTCCGGCGCCGCTGGCCTTGGCGCTAGCGGAGCCGTCCACATGCAGGTTCCAGTCTGAATGTAGGGGAGCTGATTCTTCAGCGGTTACCATTTCCGTTCCGGGCTCTGTCTCCGCGCCGGGTTCTAGCTGACGCTCGGTGAGTTCAGCAATGAAGTCCGCCACCGCCTGGCCTTTCATGGCGCTTCTTGGTTTGTAATCAATGTCGAACTCGCTGAACTCAATGGCCCACTTGCTGAGGCGCCCCGAGTGTTCAGGGTTCTGCATTACCTGCCTCAGCGGTTGATTGGTCAGCACATGGATTGTGTGGGCCTGAAAGTATTGGCGGAGGCGTCTGGCGGCAACGATGAGTGCGAGAGCGAGTTGCTCTAAGGGAGGGTATCTTGTTTCTGCTCCGTTCATGCCTCTGCCGGCGTAGAACACTGGGAGTTCCTCCTGGCCCTCACGCCGGACAATGGCGCAGCTTACCGCTGATATTGATACCGCTAGGTATATGTACAGTGTTTCTCCCTGCACAGGAACAAAAAGGAGTGGGACTGCCGCCAGGTATTCTTTCAAGCCTTGGAACGCTGCCTGACACTCTGGGTTCCAGTCGATGACCTTCTTGTGAGTTGTTTTGAGGACTTTGAAAAATGGGGCACACCTATCCGTGAGTCTGGAGATGAATCGAGAAAGGGCGGTTAACTTGCCCTGGAGACACTGGACGTGTACCTTATACTCAGGGTCCTCCAGGTTGAGTATGGCTTGTACCTTGTCCGGGTTAGCTTCGATGCCTCGTTCGCTGACGATGTAACCCAGAAACTTGCTGGCGGTGACGCCAAAGAAGCACTTTTCTGGATTGAGGCGCATACCATAGGCCAGGAGAATGGTTACTATGATCTTGAGGTTTGCCACATGTCCGCTGGCCTTTATACTCTTGACCAGCATGTCGTCCACGTAGACCACGATTATTTTTCCGAGATGTTCCGCAAACATAGAGTTCATCAGTCGTTGATAAGTTGCACCGGCGTTCTTCAGACCGAAAGGCATCACATTGTAGCAGTAGAGGCCCTTGTCGGTGGTGAAGGTGGTGCACTCCTGGTCGCCGGGATGCATCTTGATCTGATTATAGCCGGAGAAAGCGTCCATCATGCTAAGGAGCTCATGCCCGGCGGTTGCATCAACCAGTTGATCAATGCGAGGTAGCTGGAAACTATCCTTTGGGCATGCCTTGCTGAGATTTTTGAAGTCGACACACATCCGCCACTTTCCGCTGGGCTTCTTAACCATGACCAAGTTGGAAATCCACTGGGGATAGATGACTTGGTGGATGAACCCAATGCCCTGGAGCTTGGCAACCTCCTCTCCTATTGCCCGGTACTTTTCCTCATCAAAGGCCCTCCGCTTCTGTTTGATGGGATAAAAGGATGGTTTGATGGTCAACTTGTGTGTGATGATTTCAGGAGAGATACCTGGCATGTCTGCGTATGACCATGCAAAGACGGCAGCATTGTCAAGTAGGAATTGAGTGAGTTCCGCCGCCACCTCTGGGTCTAGTTGGGCGCCTATGCGGACTGTCCGCTCAGGGTGCTCGTCCGAGATGCAAACAACCTTCAACGACGTTTCCGGGTTGACCGGCTCCTTCTTTACATACTTCTTCTCCTTATCTCTAGGATCCTCGAAGATATTTGGTGGCGGTGCCTGATTACCCACCGTCAGGATTTCATGGCGGCCCGTTGACCGCGCTATAGTCGTTGAATAGCATTCTCGTGCCAACTGCTGACTTCCCCTCACACAGCCCGTGCCGTTGGGTGTGGGGAACTTCATGAGAAGCATGTATCCGGTGATGATGCACTTGAGCTTGTTGAGTGCCGGCCGTCCAATGATGGCGTTATACGAGCTGAAACAGTCGACGATTATGAACTCTGTATGTACCTCCGCCATGCATGGACTAGTGCCAATGGTCAACCGCATGTAGTCGGAGCCCAGCGGTTGTGTGACGTCGCCGGAGAAGCTGAGCAGTGGCTCGTGATCCTGGAGTAATTTCCTGTTCCGCTTGAGGTGGTTGTAGCAACCGCTGAAGATGACGTTGACAGCGGACCCGCTATCCACCAGGATTCTCCCTACTGAAAATCTGCCAAGAATGGCGTCGACCAAGAATGGGTCGTCATGGGGTAAATGCACTCCACGCTCCTCCTCCTCTGTGAAGGTAATAGGTTCCCAACCTGACTTTGGGAGTTTGGTGGATCTCTCGTAGCGGATGTTGCAGAATTCCTTTGGGTGATTAGCGCGTGCATAGCGCTTCCTTGCTAGTGATTGGAGCACCGCCGTCGATGGTGTTGATGCGGCCCAAGGTCTCAATGTTGGCGATCACAGGTGGCGGTTGGCGTACTTTGAACTGCTCCATCTTGCCGTCACGATACAAGGTCACAATAGCCGTTTTGAGAGCATTGCAGCTGTTGGTATTGTGACCGCTGTCCTCGTGGTATTTGCACCACTTGCCAGTGTTTCTTGGTTTTCCCGTTTTTGGGTATCTTGGTGGGGGTGGCGGTGGGATCTGATCCTTGCACTGATTGTATATTTCCTCGTACGAGGCTGTGAGGACTGTAAACATTGCATATCGCTGAGAGGACTCCGCCTGTTTGTTGCGGTTATCCCCATGGGTTGGGCGGTTGCCCTTGTTGTAGTGCTGGTCCCTCTGCCGCTTGTTCTGGTGGTGGCCCTGCTGCCACTCCCTATTCTTATCAGTTGGCGGCGCTGAAGGGGTCCTGTTAGCGGTTTCCTGATGACTGGGGGATGGCTGTGTTGACTTTGTTGGTGTTGCTGGTGGCGGTGGGGTTTCTCCATATGTGATGAATTCAGCCTGGGTGTGAATGACCGCTTTACTCATGACGTGGTCATATGCCGCATTTGGATGATTGTAGTTGAGGTGATAGAGGAATGGCCCCTTGAGGAGTCCCTGCTTGAAGGCCGCCGATGCCATTGTCTTGTCTAGATCGCGGCACTGAGATGCTGCCGCCCGCCATCTTGTGACGAATGCCTTCAGTGATTCGTCTGCCCCTTGCTTGACGCTGAACAGCTGACTTGTGTTGTGATGTCTGGCGGATAATAAGATGAACCGAGAGAGGAAGGCGTGCGATAGTGCATGGAATGAGTCAATGGACCCCGGCGGACACTCGAAGAACCAGTTCATTGCCTCACCATCCAACGTTTCGCTGAACAAGTGGCACAGGGTGGCGTCGTCAAATCCCTTATTGTTGGTGACCTTCTTGAAGGTGTCCATATGGACGAAGGGGTCAGACATGCCGCTGTAATGTGACATCTTTGGGGTTTTTGCATACGTTGGTCTGATAGTCTGTAGAATCGCAGCGGTGAAGGGCCCAGGTCAGGAAGCGAAAAGTGGATTCTGAGTTGGCGCTGGGGCGCCCGACTCCGCCCGGATTAATCTCTGCTCCAGTTGTTGCATCCTTTCCAATATCTGGGCGGTTGCATCGCCGGCGAAACCAGCCTGGATATTCCGCTGGACCTGTCTGCGCCTTGGCGCAGGCGGATTGCCTTCAGTCCTCGCCCTAACTTCCGAGTGGTTGGTATGCGGCAGTGATTCCGCCTCCTGCTCCAACATTAGTTGGGGATGGGCGGTGGTCCCATCCCCAATAGTTCAGGTGGGTCCAGCGGTACCTGCATCTGTATGACTGGCACCGGCACATTGGTACCGGGGTTGGCCTGGTGGGCGGCTGCTGCTTGGATTTGTCTCATCGCCGGGATTGTTTGCTGGGGTGGTGAATAGTGCCCGGTTAACGACTACCGCTGGGTCGGGGGGTTGGGGAATAGCGGACTGGTCCGCCTGCTCTTCAGCGTTTCCCCCGCTACCGTTAGTCATGGTGATTGTGGTGAGATGATCTTTTGTTCAAGGGTTCCCACAGACGGCGCCAATGTTAATGCTCAAAGTCTGGCGGTAGCCAAACCTTCGTTTAACGCGGGTCCGGTGGGCGGACCGCTACTCTGTAGACTTGGTGAACTTCGCTAGCTGTCAAATGAAAGACAGGGCGTCAGAGGGAGACCGCGTTGGGCGGTCTTCACTTCTCCGATGCCTAAGTCAGTCCAAACATATAGACAGCATAACAATAAATGAGTAGTAAATGCGTAATTAATGAGGAGAAAGGAGAGAACCTTTTATAGGTGAGGAGGAGTCTGATCTTCTCCTTGTTTTCGATGTGGGACTGATGTGCTTCAGTCCCCAGCTTTGGGAGCTTCTGATGCCATTTTGGCACGGCGCGTGGCGGCGCGTCGGCGATGATCTGGGGGTGATCCGAGGCTCAGGCTGTAGCCCGCCTGGCTGTGTATCTGCATGTTATTCCTTTGGCGGGAATTAGTACCTCTGGCGGTACAATGAGCGTAGCCCATTATAGCTAATTATGCTTGTAAATGTACATGTATGTACACTCTCCAATCTTCTTCCATGTATGATGAAATTCCCATTTCTCAATCAAATCCCACACCCATGTTCCACTCCCATTTCATCTCTTAGCCCTGGTCTGATCTGCTCTTCCCACATGAAAATCCCACTTTCTTAACCATATTCCACAACCCTGATGCAAATCTCCTGACCCATTTTACAAATCCATCTTGAGCGAGATGTTTTGGTCGGCGGCGGAAGGGAACGACGCGAAGGCAAGTTCTTGGGTCTCCGGCCGAATTGGGATTTTGGGATGAGATCTGGGTTCTGCAAAATTTAGGGTAGTGCAGAAGACGTGGGTAATATTCACTTTTTAATGAGAATCACTAAAATGAGAACTAGTTGAGGACTTTTTGGTGAGACTCACTTTTCAATCACATTTCTGCAAATCAACAGTTAGATGTTTAAATATATATGTGTAGATCATTTATGCAATTTTTCAACCAAATTGAAAATCGTTAAGAAATTTATAATCGTGATTTATCAGTTATGAACATGAGCGGTTCATGTTTGAAAGATTTTATTCATCCATTAATTTGATCTAATTAGATACATTAATTAATCCTCATTTAAGTCCCGTCATTTCAATAACATACAAATACAAGCAAAAGCAAGGCCACAATTTTTCTATTAAAATACTACTCAAAATACCCTTGGCGAACTACAATCTGCCTGCTTCTCTTTTAAAGTGGAGAAATTTAGAAAAATAGCCTCTTTTAGGACCTTGAATTGATTTATAACCCAACTTTGAAAAATAGTTGAATTCTAACCATTCTACAGTGTTAAAAGACATTAATACCCCAAAGTTCATCGTATGGTTTTGTTTGGAACACTTTCGACCACTTATTTTTTTGATCTTCGACGTACAATTGTTCGGCTCAAGAACATCATGATAAGTCGGGTCGAAGGAGGATCCGAGCGGCGGAGGGGTTCGAAGTTGCAGGTGGGGTCGCCGGAATCAGAAGGTACTTTGACTTTCTTCTTGAGTATGGTACGGGTACTGATTAGATGACGAACAAAATTTGTTCTTAGTATCTTAAGGTATGAGCTTCTGCTGAATCTTTGAGCAAAAACCTTGGTTATGGGTGATGGCATAGGTAAATTAAAGAAACAAAGTTCTTCTGTTGAGGGTATTGGTATGGCTAATTTTCTGGGGTATTGAACTCGTGTGAGCAAGAGATTGACTGCAATTTTGATTGATTGATATGATTCTGGTATGGGTCTGGTTTGGAGTGTTCAGAAAAGAATCAAGGCAATTTGATTCTTTTATGGGTACCTGGAGTGTGTTATGGGTAATTGGTATGATGAACAAGGTTTCTGGGTAAGAGCACGTGCTTGATGTTCAAGCACAAGTTGGGAATGATCTGGGTTTGGTAAGAAAAGGATCAAGATCAGTTTTTGGAAATGGAATGGTTCAGTTGTTTTTAAATGCACATACAATATTCGTCCCATTAGACATGAGGAATCACCACCTTTTGCTGAGTATAAGCCACCAGCATGAAATTGAAGCACTCTTCATCATCAAACACATCCACCACAGTCAAACTAGTCCCATCCACAGCTATATACCCTTTCGGCACCACATACTTGAGTATTTCCTTCGTCGTCTTCACCTTGATCCACAATGAATCCTCCTCCGGCACCATCGACACTATCTCGCCGGTGCCGTCCACGTGTCCCTGGAAGAAATGCCCGCCCATCCGGCTCGTCGGCAGCACCGCCCGCTCCAGATTGACCAGCGAACCCGGCTCGAGCTCCACCAGCGAGGTCTTCCGCAACGTCTCCGGCGCCAGACCGACGGTGAAATGAGAATCGTCGAATTTCTTGACGGTGAGGCAGGTGTCGTTGACGTCGATGCTGTCTCCGAGGTGGACGCCGTCAAGGACGGTGGCGGCGCCGATTTTCATGTCGAATCTGCCGCCGTTGGCGGCGCCGAGCTGCTTGATTTCGCCCATTTCCGGTGAAGCGGGACAGGATTGTGTTGCGGGGAGGAGATAGGAGATGCGTGAGGGGCGGTTTCGCGAAGAGCAGTTGGTGAGAGTGAAGTGAGAGAGAAACAAACTGCCTCTCTGCGTAGTTTATAAAGTATAGGGTATTAATGTCTTTTAACACTGTAGAATGGTTAGAATTCAACTATTTTTCAAAGTTGGGTTATAATTCAATTCAAGGTCCTAAAAGAGGCTATTTTTCTAAATTTCTCTTTAAAGTGCCTCCCTTCTGTTTCGTCAAAGAGCATTCGGTTCTCCTGCATCTTGGATTTGTACGACGATATGTGGCCTGGATTGGGGTTGTACAGCATTAATCTCCACCAAGTGACCATTAATCATCTCTTTTACTTTGTTGAAGACATCACAAACTGCATTCCTGTACGACTTCTTAGTTGCAACTTCCCTCACAAGATAAATCGTCCACAAGAGGAGGGCAAACAACCCGAAAGCTCGGACAAGGATAAGCAGTAGCAAAACAGAGGCCAGAGTTCCGAACAAGAAGTTAATGTTGTTGATGAACTCTCCCATGTCTGAATTGGGAGCATGAGCTAATAGCTTCACAGTCAAGGACCCAAAGTAAACAAAGAAAGCAACGATAAACATCAGCATGGTGAAATAGTCGGTGACGAATGGAGATGCACTAGCAGATGTGTACTTCAGTTGGAGTAGCCATCCGAAAATGCTCATGACTGGTAAAAAAATACACTGGTGCAAAATTTTCCCATGAGAAGTGTGACCTTCTTGCCTTATGCTGCTATATATGGAGAGAAATGGGAATGTATAATTTTAGATGATTGAAAAACAAGCAGAAACTAGCTTAGAAAGAAGACAAATTTAATCGAATCAACAAAAGCGAGCTCTACTTACTTTGGTTGAGACTGAAGATTAACCGCATCGTTAAGATCCATCTCCGATCTGTCTATGGTTTTCTCCTTCTCTTTTCCACTCCCTGCTGTTTCTTTGTTCCAGTATAACACTTCGCTCTCGTCTATATATAGGAAAATGACCCACCAGCGGACAGCGGCTAAAATCAGAGTAAGACAAGTTTGCAGAGTACTACTATTAACTTATATGTCCAGCTTAGCTATGGATGATTCTAAGTCATGATGCAACGCGTGGGAATGCATTTCCAAGTTTAACTTCTTTACTCTGCATATATATGAAAGCATATGTACGTCATCAATTTTTGTTTTTCAAAATACTCTGCAATCTATTCCCACGATAGTGGTAGTTTCAAAAGTCGACTAGGCAAACTCTGCATATATAACTTGGTTGAGGTACGAGGAGTTTTGTCCTAACTGTACAATCAGAGTAACAGGTGCAAGCTTGGAAAGCAAACCCAATTTTTTCAGAGTAACCACGTAAGCGTCTTCGACGACGATTTTGGATATACTCTGCATATCTATGCACTCTTATCTCTTTTTTAATGGTCCGGCTAATTTATACTCTACATCCATACTCTGCATACAACACATTAGTTTTGAGACTGCATATTATAACTTTACCAGGAGATTACGCTAATATTAGACCACAGAGTAGAAAGCGACAGGTGGTTTGCTAGCTTTACTCTGTTTTGAGTTTTGACTTTTGACTAAGGGTTGTTTCTTTTATTTTCTTTTTTTGGTCTGAATATTGAAGACTGCTTATAAATGAACTTCTGGTGCTTTACTCTGTTTTACATTTACAGTATCAGTCTATAATTACCAAAATAAAAACGATAATATTTAGTTTAATATTAACCCGAAAATTGTTTAACTTGTCCCTTCAAATTTCACTCTATGGTCTAACAGAGGAAAACAAAAATGGATACATAGCCAAGTCCTCTCAAGCATCGTTCTCAAGTTCATCAGCAAACTGTAGATTTTAAAGCTTTTAACTCGATCGTCTTTGTAGTTTGCATTCTGAGTGCTGCATATGTAATGGGAAATTGTCAAATCGGTAATGAGCGATCAATACTTAGTAATTTTGTTTATTCACTACCAATATCTCCTTTACGTACTCAATTATATTCAACCTTTTGATCTAAATTCAATGGTGCAAAATAATGAGGCAAATAAACTCATATCAATTTTCTAGTTTTTTTTTTTTTTTTTTTTTGACAAATAATCATATAGATTTCATTAATACGGTAAGGCCAGAATGACCATTACATATCATTCCGCTACCATGTACAGATAGACAAGAAGTTGTGATGCAGTAGACACCACGTTGATACATATGGCAGGAGCATTCATTTGACATTTCATGCTCACTTATTCAAAGCGAGCCTATTAACTATGAAACAGTACGCATAGTAATAGGCCAGTTTAAAAGAAAAACTAACTAGAGGGTGGGTATAAAAACCCACCATTCATTCTAGACCCAAAAAGGTCAGGCCCAGAATCTAGCTTCCATGTTCCAAGCCGAAATAGCGGCCTCCTGACTAGGGCACCCAACCTAGATGGAGACCCAACAAGCTTAAGGCCCAAAAGTAACCTCTCTGCTGGAGACCACCATGATGACGCCGCCGCCTTTGGCCGATCAGACGGCCACCACGAGGAGAGAACTCCTGCCGTCAACATCATGGTTCGAACTCGGGTCCAAAGACAACCCAAAAGCATAGACACCCATATTCGAATCGGATTCGTGTTGTTGCCGCTCTGAATCTCTTGCCTTCTGTTCAACCATAGCCAACCCAGAAGCCAAACAGTCCAAAGCAGAGTCAAAGTGGACTCAATGAAATCGACTCCATCACGCCTTACCGTCCTCGTCAGCAGAAAACGACCCAACCTCTGAAAATTGGGATCGCTCTGTGTACTACTCCACCAGTGTCGTGGCCCGTGAATGGAACCCAATTCCAAGGGACAGGCCAGCACCGCCACGAATACCACAGCGAGCCTCAGCCACATCGCCTCCAATTCTTCGATCCAATTAAAAAGATTCGGATCCCATCCACCGCCATCAACATGGACATCCCCAAACGGGAAGAACCCGATTCCCCGCGCCGTGTACCAGGACACCAAACACCAGGTTATGCCCAACCAACCAGCCTTGACAACGCAAATGCTCGCCAGGAACGGAAGAGTCTCTGAGAATGGATCCGCCCTCGAAGGGATTCGGCCTTAGGGCTTTGAGAGAGAGAGCTCCACCGATACCTATTCGATCAAAAGATTGGGAGAAGTGAGGAGGTTTATCATTGAGGGAGACAGTGCCCTCCACCTCTGGAAGGACTAGAGAGAGATTTTGTGGTGGTTCGATGCAGTCGGAGCCGCTGTGTTTGTTGCCGCCGCAAACAAGTTGCGTTAGGGTGAGCGCAAAGAGGACCGCTGCTTGGGAGAGATTAGGGTTTCTCATGGTTTTTATATCAATTTTCTAGTTGTTCTCTACCATTTGATTTAATTCAGAAATAATTAAGTACAACTGAATATAAATGAATTGAATAGGTGAACATAACTCTATTGCTATTCGCTACCACCAAAGTGAATGTATCTCAACTTAGATAATTCACATAATTTTTTAATTTTTAATTTTTTTTTTTGCCGATGTGCACGAACAACTTCTTTTTTTTTTATTAAATTAAATAGAGGATTATGAGAGATTAGTTCCTCTGTGATAGCCGATTTGGGGTGACTAACACCCACCCACTGACGCAGTCGGAAGTAACGGGGTTTACAAGCGATAAACCCTAAAAGATATAGTTCTGGAGTCCACTAGAGGAATAGAGAAAAATCTCTAAATTTTATAAATTTGATATGATAAACTGATCCTAATACAAAACATGATGGTGCTTATATAGGCATCCAAGACCTAAAATCATAATCTAACAAGAAATCCTAAAGAATCCAAATTTAAAAGGAAACACCTAAAATAAAAGAATTCTAAAACAAATGTAAAACTAGCCTAAAAATATTAAATTCCGAATCGGATAATTAAAACGACATATTTTGGCCTAAATCCGTTAGGGCTCACTAAAGTGACTCTTGAAGATCTCGTCGTTCCCATTCTGGAAAGGTATCATGCGTCTTAAACGGACACAAGAAACCTGAAAAGTCCAAAACCAAATTTTCTTGAATATTGCAGCGGCTAGTAACTTCATTATGCGTGAATTACCTATTTTCCGATCACTCTTCTTGATTCCACGCCGCTTCTTTATTTTTCTAGTTTTTCGGCTAAACCAGGCTCATTCTCGTCCTACATCACCCACAATCTCGAAGGAAATGGGGTCATTGCAACTGAGAACCCAACAATAGACCAATCAATACATTTCTTGCAGGATTTTGGTGCACCACCTACTAAGTTATGTAACTTATGTTGAGCTGCTTGATATGATAGACTCTGCGCCAACCTCAATCTTGATAAAATCATCTAAATGTTGATCAATTAGATGTCCAGTTCAAAAACACTCATTTATGGGTTACTATCGTACTCATCAATTGCTAATTTTGTTATCTGCTGCTATTGTTTGTGGCAATGCGCTTACGTATTGAGAAAAAGACAACATTACATGGCATTACTATTGTTAACATTCTCTCAACCGTGAAGAATAAATACTGTCTGAATATTCTCACCATATACACTACCCTATTGATTTGGTTTTGGTCTTCTTACAGTTTAAGTTTGGTTTGGTTTTGATTTTTATCCTTTTCTCTCTTCTAAGTCGTGTTCTTAATCAAGAGACTTACAAATGTTTAAGCACACCTGAATGCAAACACAAATGACCCACTAGAAAAGAAGTGATCCTAAAAGAGGAACACAAATGCATACCTGAATATCCAACTTTCGAGCCAAAAATTGCATGAAAGATGGTCAAGATGAAGCACAAAAATGGGACTTGCCCAAATTCTAGATCTAGACTCGTGGCTCGTGGAGGACCAAAATCCGGGACGAGATCCTATGAAAGCCTAAAACCCAAAATTGGAACCGCTAATGACCCCGATCACATACTAGAATGTTTGTCCCCTAGATCCAAGGGCTAAGTTTGATAAAATCTAGAAGCTAGGACACCAAACATGTCGGCCAATGAAACTCGGCGCTCAAAGGAGGCAAGTTTATTTTGAAGACATGAGGAAGATTGGCGTTTGAAATTATGTTGGATTCGCACAACATAAACGCTAGATCTGTAAATGGACCGGATTTGGATCGGATCGACCTAAATCCAAATCCGTTTACTTAAAAAAAATTCGATCCAAACCCGCTCCGTTAACCCGGCGGATCATTGATAGCTCGATCCAAATTCGTATCCGCTGGATTAACGGATATCCGATCCGCTAATCCGACCCGTTTATAATTTCAAATATTTTAAAATTTTAAATAGTAATATTAAATTTATATCATGATACCTCATAAGATATTAATAAAATATTAAAACAACCTGAAAAGTATCACCAAAAGTAGAATTACATTATCAAAATTCTTAATACTTCTTCGAATCTTAGGTGATAGACTGTCCCTTAGATTTCTGCAAAAAAATTGTATTAGAAATTCTTCATATTTTATATATATATTTTTAAATAATATATTAATAAAAAATAATATTTTATTATTACAAAAAGGGGCCAGATCATTAACGGATCGGATCGACCTAAATCCGTATTTGATCCGTTAAATAAACGGGTTAACGGATTCGGATCATTGACGGATCAACAGATCAAAAATTTCTATCCAAACCCGTCCAATAGCCACGGGTCTGGATCAAAATCCGGTCCATTTACAGGTCTAATAAACGCTAGCGAGAAGGTAAAGTCGTAGCAGGGCCGGGGTATTCTATTGAGAACAACAAAGAGCAAAATAGAGAGATTGATTTTTTTCCTTTCTCTTCCTTCGTATATTTGAAAGTAAATTTCATTTCAATAAAATACAACTACAACTCTACAAGCAAAAGCAAGGCCACAAGTTGTCTCTTAAAATACAACTCTGTTTTAGAATAAGAAATTCGAGAGAAGATTGTAGAGAGAAATTGTTGTGTCTATTCATTGATAATAGGAGCTCTATATATAAGGATTACAAAGTACAATTTCTTGAAGTACAAGGATTCCTACTCTGACTTGAATTGGGAATTCTCTCCTATTACAACTATAGAACTAATCTTAGTTTGACAAGACACACTACAGTCAACATCCTTCAACAAACTCAGAATACCCTGGCTAACTACAATCCGCCCGCTCCCTTCCGTTTTCTTCTCTTTTAAAGTGCCTCCCTTCTGTTTCGTCAAAGAACATTCGGTTCTCCCGCATCTTGGATTTGTACAACGATATGTGGTGGAGGTTGGAATTGTACACCATTAATCTCCACCAAGTGACCATTAATCATCTCTTTTACTTTGTTGAAGACATCACAAACTGCATTCCTGTACGACTTCTTAGTTGCAACATCCCTCACAAGATAAATCGTCCACAAGATGAGGGCAAACAACCCGAAATCTCGAACGAGGATAAGCAGAAGCAAGAACGAGGCAAGCGTTCCGAACAAGAAGATAATGTTGTTGATGAACTCCCCCAAATCTGAATTGGGAGCATGGGCTAATAATATCTCCACAGTCAAGAACCCAAAGTAAACCAAGAAAGCGACTATAAACATTCGAATGGTAACATAGTCGGTGACGAATGGAGATGCAGTCGCAGATGTGTACTTTAGTTGGACTAGCCAGCCTAAAATGGCCATGACTGGTAAAAAAATACAATGGTGCAATATTGCCCCACGAAAATTGTGACCCGCTTGCCTTGGGCTGCCATATATGAGAAAGAATTAACATTATTGCATGGTAATGTATAATCTGAAATGATCGAAAAACAAGCAGAGACTAGCGAGAAAGAAGATAAATCTAATCGACTCAACAATGACAAAAACACCGAGCTACTTACTCTGGTTGATTCTGAGGATTAACGGCACCGTTAAGATCCATCTCCTATCAATCTGTGTATGATTTCTGCTTCTCTTTTCCGCTACCTGCTGTTTGTTTGTTCAAATATGACACTTTGCTCTCGTCTATATATATAGGAAATATAAGCCTCTAGTGGCTAAAATGAGAGTAAGGCAACTTTGCAGAGTAGAAATCTCATGTTTTCAAAGCAACCACGTAAGTGTCGTCCACGACTTCTTTGGATTTGACCCGCGCAGGTTGCATCAGCAATATACTCTCATACTCTGCATATCTATATGTACTTTCCTTTTAATTGTCTGTCGCTTTTATACTGTGCATACAACACATTTGTTTTGGGACTCTACATATTATATCTTTACCAGAAGACCATGCTAATAACTAGACAACAGAGTAGAAAGCGACAGGTGCTTTGCAACCTTTACTCTGTTTGACTTTTGATGAAGGGTTGTTTCTAAATGAAACTTCTGCTGCTTTACTCTCCTTTACTCTGTTTTGGCTTTTACTCTGTTCTACATTTAACAGTCTATAATTCGGAATATATATATAGAGAGACTTTCTAATGAAAACTACTAAAATTAGGACTTGTTGAGGACTTTTTAATCAATAGTTTGAGAGACCTACTTTTCGATTACACTACGATAAATCAACCGTTAGATGTTTATGTATGCATGAGTAGATTACTTCTGAAAATTTTCTTCCAAATTACTAATCGTTAAGGTACCGAACCAGATAAATCAATTGATGAACCAAATCTGTCAAACATGAACCGTTGATGTTCATAACTGATAAATCACAATTATGAATGTCTCAACGATATTCAATTTGGTTGAAAAATTGCATAAATGATCTACATATCTAACGGTTGATTTGATGAAATATGATCGAAAAGTGAGTCTAACACAAAAGTCCTCATTTTAGTGGTCTTCAGAAGGAGGGATCGTGTGTGTGTGTGTATATATATACAGGGTATTTCTAGTGAGGGATCTCTTTTTTTGATATTTTCTAAGGATAGGGCATTAGACCAACTTTTCGATCATTTTTTAGCATCTTAACCGTTCAGTTTTTAGGTCCTAATGTGCAGATCACTTCTGCAAATTTTCAACCAAATTGATTATTGTTAAGGCATTCAAACTGCGATTTAAAATTATAAGTATGAACGGTTCATGTTTGACAGATTTGGTTCGTACATTGATTTAATCTAGTTTGATATCTTAACGATCACTGATTTGGCTGAAAATTTGCAGAAACGATCTACACATTATGACCTAAAAACTGAACGGTTGAGATGACGAAATGTGATCGAAAAGTTGGTCTAATGCTCTATCCCTAGAAAAGACCAAAAAAAGGGATCCCTTAGTGGAAGGGCCCTATATATATATATATATATATTTATACATATTTTATCCAGAGCGGAGTTCCGCTTTGAAATTAACTTGTGAAGTTCGAGTTTTGGGTCACCTTTCGATCGCGTATCCACATCTCGACCGTTCAGTTTTTAGGTACTAGTGTATAGATCATCTCTGCAAATTTTCAGCCAAATTGATGATCGTTAAGGTATCTAACTCGCTTAAACTAATGGACGGACTGAATCTGTTAACCTGAACCGTACTAGTTTTAAGGCAGTTATCAATGCCTTAACGATCATCATTTTGGCTGAAATTTGCAGAGATGATCTATAACTGGTACTTAAAAACTGAACGGTCGAGATGTGGATGTGCGACAGAAAAGTGACCCAAAACTCGAACTTCACACGTTAATTTCAAAGCGGAGCTCCGCTCTAGATAGGATCTGTATATATATATAGGGAGGATCAAGAGAGGACGTCCTTAAATTTTTAAAATGAGGATGTTTTTATTTTTAGCATGTATTTTGATAATCACACCATTCATTCTCTAGTAACCTACACACATGAATCATACAAAAAATTAGCCAAATCGGAAAACGTTTAACCATTTGATTAGCACAATGTTCATTTTAATTTTATCTAACATACTACATTTGTTTTCACACTTTTGAGTGACTAAATGATTATGGATTTGGTTGATTTTTTGTAGACACAATTATTGCATAGGAATCTAGAGGATCATAAGTTGAAATCATTGAATTAGGTCATATAATAATGTAAAATAGTAAAAATCCTCAAATACTTAAAGTAAGGATGTCCTCTCTTGATCCTCTATATATATATATATATGTTTTGCTAATATTTTATTTAAATAAATCATCACATAGATTTTCATTGATAAAAGGTCAAGCTAGAAGGGCCAATATTACATACGCTTCCGTTGCTATTTATAGACAGATAAGAAGTTGTGGTAATACCATGGTGGTACATAGGATATGTCCGTTCATTGGACGTGTCTTGCTCAACTATTTAGGCTTTAATACTATGATAGCACTCAAGAAATAATAAAAGAGAGGAAATTGAAACAATGTCTTACCTGAGAAAGAGCTAGATCTGAGAGAAAACTGTCGAAGAGAGAGATTTGAGAGAGAGAAGTGTTTACGAGAATATTGGAATTTAAGCTATTGAAAAAAAACCATAGATATGGATATGTGTGTGAAATAAAATGTTTTCAGAATTAATGTGTTGTATATAAATTTATTTATTAAATTTTAAATAGTTAAGTTGTTTTATTTTATTTTGAAATAAGATTCACACGGAAGTCTGTGTGAATATATGATATAAATACAATAATTTTTTACGTGGACATCTGTATATCACCATAATTCATACAGATATCTGTGTGAGTTTCACACGAAAATTCATGTGATTTTTCGCGGTCCCACTTTTAGTTTTCATTTCACACGAAAGACTGTGTGAATATAATTTTGCACACAAACATCTGTGTGTTTGCAGTGTTTTCCATACAGAATCTTTTTTGTGTGAATATCTGTGTAGACCAAATCTGTGTGGAATGACTAGTTTTTCTAGTAGTGAGATCACTTGCACGGCAAGTCTTCCTTTGTAATGTTACCGCATTTGCCTCATTTCACAAAGTAATGTAACCTCTTTCGGCCTTTCTCCCTCCTCCATCTCCACTAGGGCTGTCAATGAGTCGTGTCGGGTTGGATTAGTGTCGGGTCAAGGTATTTGTCGTGTCGCAAGATACAAACCCACACCCAACCCATTTAATAATCGTGTCAAAAATTTAAATCCAAACCCAACCTATTTATTAAACGGTTTACCCGTTTCTAGCCCGCTTAACCCATTTAATAAATAAGCCGTGTCGTGTTAGACAAAATAACTCATTTAAGGGTTAACAATGTGATCCATTTAACTAAAAAAATGCATAAATTGATTAAATTTACTAAATACTCCACAAGACTTATATGTAATTCATAACTAATTAAAACCAATAATTATAAAACAAAATATTTCAAATTGTCTAATCATATGATCAAATACTCCTAATGTCCAATATTTGAAGAAGAAATATAGCATAATCGGGTTATACAGGTTCACTTTGTGTTGACGGGTTGACCCGTGGCCGACCCATTTATTAAATGGGTCATGACGGGTTGACCCACGGCCGACGTGCTTTTTAATCGTGCGGGTTCAACCCGCTTTAATTTGTGCGGGTTTCGAGTCGTGTTATTGGATTGTGTCGGAATTGACAGCCCTAATCTCCACCTTTGGTTCTCTCAGGAAAAAAAAAAAAAAAAAAAAGAAGATCTTAACCAATGTGGCCAGCTCTAAAAGAATACTAGGTAGGCATAGAGATAAAGCCGAGTAAAAGAGTCGTTCACGCGCCATTTTGGGTGTGAAAAAGAAGAGAGATTCTACTCTGCATTTGACTTCAACGCCAGACATACGTTTACTCTGCACCTAATCTCTTTATTTAAACGGGTCTTTCGCAGGCACTCTGTCATTCCAAAATCTCGTTCTAACCTTCCCAGAAGTAATTGTGTGCATTATAGTTTCAAACATTTTTTGGCTGAACTACGCAGCAATTCATGGCGGCTAGGAAGCGACAGCGTCTTGATGATCAATTAGGTAAGCTGTTTTCTTACTAATTTGGTGATTCAGCATCAAGCACTGACCAAATCTGATTTGAAATGAAATTTTATGATATTATTGATTGCGTGCAGAACTTCCGCAAATACTTTTACAAGCAAAGCATCGATGGCTACGTCCTGCTGAAATTTTCGAAGTTGTTCAAAATCATTCAAGATTTTGTCTTTCGGAGCCTGCAGATAAGCCATCGAGTATGACTTTTGATTGCATTTGCATGTATTGAAATTTGCTCAAATTTGTGAAATTCTCTTATGTATGCTGATCCTTGTGACTTTGTGAGCAGCTACTTTTTGATTGCTTTAATTTGCATGTATTGAATTTAGATGGGTATAAACCTATTTTAACTTGACATACAATACATGATTCGGTTTAGGTGGATCATTGTATCTTTATGATCGGAACGTACCTCCAGATGTGTTTGGACCCAAAATGAACATTTTGGCCTGACAAGGCGTGTCTTGGAGAGATTGAGCCAATGTCAGTGGCTCAAGCTATATATTGTCGACAAGCTCGAAATATATATTTAGAGGCTAAATAAAGCCTACTATGGAAGTATGACAAGTCAACTTTAGCATATTTTCCTACTTCGGCTAGAAAAAACCGAGCTAGACAAGGAAGGAGGGGTGGCAGACTTACCAAATGAAATCGAAATGTGCTGAAACTTTCCAGATCCATTCTAGACAGCCCAAGGATCATTTCTTATGAAGAGTGCAAGAGTTTTTTTTGAGTGGAAGGCCTTCAAACAATCAGCCCAATTTTCTACAGAAGCAAAACTGGAAAACTGGACCTGTAAGAGGTCCAGCAGCATTTTCGGCCCAACCACATGGAATAAAAATCTGAAATTTTACCAGGGTGATCTACACTCATAGTGGAACATTTTTTATGAAGAAGTCGAAAGCTCATTCTGAAGTCTTGTTGGAGAAATAATTGAAGGAATAAAGGGGCAGAAAATGACCTAAAACCAGCTCAATATTCACATGTTCATGTTTCCTACCCACATGAAGAAAGCTAGATGCTTTTCTTCTTTTCCTTGGATATATTTTTCAAGACAATCTCTTTAATATATCATCATCACTTCCATGTTGTTGCACCTTCATGCCTTGCTTTCATTTCATCATTTCTCTATCTTTTCCATATTTTACAAATCACTTTCATATTCCACTTTCATTATTTTTCTTCCACTCATCATTTCACTCTTCTTTTTCTTCCCTATATAAACACCTTCTCTTCTCATTCTAAATCACACATTCACAACACAACATCAAAACATCTCTAAGATGATCTAAGTTCTCTCTAGAGCAAACCTCTCTAAGAGCAACTCCTCTCCCTCTCTTTCTCTTTCTCTTACCGGTGATCATACTCCTAGTCCTAGTCTTCTCAGAAGCCGACTTTTAGTGCCACCAAACCCTCTGTCAACGTGCTTCGGTCCTAGTCTCCTCGGGAGCCGATTGTAGTACCACGACCAAACACCGACACATTCACAACACAACAACATCTCTAAGATGATCTAAGTTCTCTCTAGAGCAAACCTCTCTAAGAGCAACTCCTCTCCTTCTCTTTCTCTTAGCGGTGATCACACTCCTAGTCCTAGTCTTCTCAGAAGCCGACCTTCAGTGCCACCAAACCCTCTGTCAACGTGCTTCGGTCCTAGTCTCCTCGGGAGCCGACGGTAGTGCCGCGACCACAACGGTTACAGAACCAGCCAAGCAAGGGTAACGCCCTAGCAACCCAGCCAAGCTAAAGTCACGCTTTAGCAAGTCCTCCTCACTTCCCGGTGGTTCTCGCTCTGCTCGATCTACAACATCGAGTATCGATTTGGTGATTTTCAAGAAGCTCAGCAAAAGTCCTCGCCACGAGGCACAAAGAATCCGGCGACGAGGTTGGTGCTCTCCTCGTCTACAATCGCTTGAAAGAAGTCAGGTCAAGGGACACCCCCGACGACCGCACCCGAACGGTGCTGGCACGCCCGCGCAGAAAAGAGACTGTTGACCAGCTGCAACAAAATTGGAGCCAAACAAGATGTATGTTATCAAACTGGTCCAACAGGTCTAATGCCCTGTTCCAATAAGGAACCAACGTGAAGCTATTGCATCTGAACTCGTTACACAACTGATTGATAACCAAGAGAGAATCGCCAAGTATTTGTACATCTCTGATTCCCATTTCCAGTAGTACTTCTAGGCCTATAATGAGGGCCTCATACTCTGCTTGGTTATTGGTACACTGGAACTCCAACTGGAAAGAGTAGGAAAATCGATCGCCAGCCGGGTTTTCCAAGACAACCCCTGCTCCTGCTAGCGTATCTGTTCTTGACCCGTCAAAATATAACACCCAGGGCTGGAGTGAGACTGTGTCTTGATGCAGTATAGCGTACTCTGGTACGCACGCCAAATCTGGGCGATCTAAAGTTGTGGCAGCGACCTCTAAATCTCTAACCGCGGGGACATCCAGCATAGGGTGATGTGCCAGAAAGTCCGCGATGGCTTGCCCCTTTACTGCTTTCTGTGGGACATACTGTAGTGAGAATTCTGATAAGGCGAGCACCCACTTGCCAATACGGCCTCTCAAGATAGGTCGCGATAGCATATATTTGACTAGATCGGTTTGAGCAATGATGCAAGTAGTAAAGGACAACATGTAATGCCGCAACTTGCATGCTGAGAAGTATAATGTAAGACACAGCTTTTCCATTGGAGTGTACCTTGTTTCGCAATCTGTGAGTGTCCTACTGAGGTAAAAGATGGCATGTTCAACACCATTTGCATCATCCTGAGCGAGGAGGCTGCCAATAGAAGCCTCAGCTGCTGAAACATACAACTTTAATGGAAATCCCGCTCTAGGAGGAACAAGCACTGGCGGGCTCACCAGATAGGCCTTGATTTTGTCGAAAGCCTCTTGATGTTTAGGTTCCCACACAAACTCATTTTGTCCTTGCAACTTCAATAGTGGTGAAAACGGATGGATTTTGCCTGAAGAGTTAGAAATGAATCGTCGCAAAAAGTTGATCCTACCCAGTAGTCGCTGTAACTCTTTCTTCGTTCGCGGGGGAGATGCATTGATGACCGCGTTTGCTTTATCCTCAGGGACCTCAATGCCTCTTTGATGGACAATGAATCCCAGGAAATCTCCTGCCTGAACTCCAAAAACGCACTTGGCGGGATTCATCTTGAGCTTGTGTAGCTGCATGCGCTTGAAAACTTTTCTGAGATCTGTGAAGTGATCTCCACTTTTCTTAGACTTCACGACAACGTCATCAATGTAAACCTCTAAGATCTTCCCAAGTATGTCGTGGAAGATCAGGTTCATGGCTCTCTGATATGTTGCTCCCGCATTCTTCAGTCCAAAAGGCATGACCACATATTCAAAAATTCCTGTAAACCCAGGGCAGCGGAATGCGGTCTTGTGTCTATCTTCTTCCGTGACCGGAATCTGGTGATATCTCGCTGTACCATCCATGAAAGACAACAGTTCATGCCCTGCAACTGCATCTACCAACATGTCCGCAACAGGCATGGGGTAGACGTCTTTAGGTGTAGCCAAATTAAGGTCTCTGTAATCTACGCAGATCCTCATCTTGCCATTCTTCTTGCGAACAGGCACTATATTGGACAGCCACTTATTGTACTTAGCTACCCTGATAATGCCCGACTTGTACATCTTTTCGACTTCCTCTTTGACCAGAACTTGGGTCTCCGAGTTCATTCTTCGCGGCTCTTGCTTCACAGGCCTCTTATCAGGCAGCGTTGGTAGTTGGTGGCATACCAAGTCTGGTGATAGGCCTGGCATGTCCTCGTATTTTTCCGCGAAGCAGTCCTTGAATTCCAGCAATAATTCGACGAGCCTCTGTTTTTCGCTAGGCTCTAAGTAAGTGCTGATAGCCACTTCTATAGGCTCATCAGTTGTTCCCAGATTGACCTTTTCAGTATGGTCCCTAACCTTCGGAGGTGTGTCATCCAATGCCGCTGGAGCAAGCTGAATCTCTTCTTCCTCCTCTTCTTGGTCCGTGAACTCTTCATTAACAATTTCTAAAGTCGCGACTCGATCATAGGCCTCTTTTTCCAACAAGTATGAGGATAGCCTCTCATACAAGGAATGAACGGCCTCCACCTCTTCCTCCATGAGTTCGTGATCCATTAATTAGCACTTGGAGATGGCACCGCATATCCAGGCCTTTCGAGGTCGTTTTTTGCGACCGCGAGCCCCCATTGTGCCAATTCAGAGGTCGTCACCCCTGTGGGGCGGCCCTTATCATCAATACCAACGACTTGTAAAGGAGAGATTGGTTCTAGGTAATACCTTGCGTCCAAGTAGTTGGCGGATACCGAAAAAGGTCGCGGGTCTGCTTTAACAATTTCTGCCTTGTCCGCGACTCTGTCCCATATGATCAGCTCCTGATGAAGGGTAGATGGGACACAATAACTCCTGTGGATCCAGTCGCGGCCCATAATTGCGCTATATGCCGCATAGCAATCTGTAACAAAGAAAGCGTAAACCCCTTCTGCTGGACCCACCTTGACTCGTAGGAAAATCAAACCCAATGTTTTGGTCACAGTCCCCGCGAAGTTCTTTAGCGTAAGGGAAGTGGATTGGATCTTCTCTTTCTTGATCCCTAGTAGATGCATGGTTCTGGTAGTAATGACATTCACAGCCGCGCCGGTATCAACCATTATCTTACTGACCTTAGTCCCATTCATTTCTGCTGTGATATACAAAGGTCGCATGTGTTGCACCATGGCGGGTGTGGGTCTTGTGAAGCTCATGAAGAAACCCTTGCTGTTAGCATCTTCAGTCTCAAGGAACACTGCTTCTTTCAACTGCGTTGTTGCGGCTGAAGTGATCTGCAACTGTTGTTCTCCAATCGCGTCAGCTTCTACGCATTCCTGTGCAGCAACTGGTAAGGCATACTTAGCAGGGAGCACATAAACCATATTGCAATAGGTATCCACCATTTCTGTTTCGTCCATGTCATCATCAAGATTGAGCTTGGGTTCATCCGTTGGGATTTCGGTGTTGAACAGTTTAGCCATGAAAGCATCCCATGATTCCTCTGCGGGGATTACCGCCTTGGCTTGTTCGTGCTCCTGTACTATGGGAACCTGGTTCAGCGACTCTAAAATTTGTTTCGCCGCTGGCACTTCCTTTGGGAGAGCGACCAACAAACTTTGAACTTTCTTAGGCCTCCATTGCACAGTCGCGGACCGATTGTCTTTGCTCCCCAGCCTGTCAAATATTGAAGGCTCGCTATCTCTTCCTTCGAGAGATATTCTCCGCCAAACGCTAGGTTTGCGGGTTGGTGGTGATTCTCGCTTCGCGGGAGCTAGGGACTTCTCCTGACTTTCCTTCTGGCGAGCGCTGGTGTTTGAAGCTCGTTGCGACATCTTAGGAAGCCGCTGGAGAACCCGCGGGGCGATGAACCTTTTGGAGGTCAGTGCCTCCACCTGTCTCTGGTATTCTTCTGGAGATCTCAACAACTGCGATGGTTTAATCAACCCCTGATCCAGCGCTTCCAAGGTTCGCTTTGCTTCTCCAAACCTCCGCTGGACTTTTCTCTTCCTTGAAGAGCTCATTTCCACTGCCTTGCCCTTCTTCTGGGTATACCATCTCCCTTCCTTGATAGTGGACGTCGGCACCGGAGGAATATACGGTCTGGTCATAACGTCTGACCGCTCGTTTGCTCTTTCTTCTTCCCTCCCAACCTTCAATTTCTTGAACAAATTAGAGTCCCTTGGAGAAGAAGTTCCTGACCCAGCGTGCATTCTCGGACTACCTGGTTGGAAGCTTCTAGAATGTGCTGGTAACTTTATTGGTGGTAAAGTACCAAAGCGAACGGTATGTCCTTCCTCTTCGTGCAACGCCTGGATATCACATTCCTCCTTGCACCTTGAACATAGCACGACAGGTGGAGCCGGCTTTGATCTCCGCTTCACGGACTGCTCCATCACCTTTTCTAAGCCCCCAGTGGTACGATTTGGGCTCAGCCTCTGTTGATCCTTTATGTCCCAAACTACGTCAACCATGTTGATTCCAGTGTCTGGGAAAGGATCCAAATCTACCAGCGCCGCAGCTGTTGCTGGCGCTTCTACCTGTAAGCTACCATTATTCAACCAGATCTGAATCTGATCTTTCAACCTGACACAGTCGGCTGTGTTGTGATTCCACAAATTGTGGAGCTTACAGTATTTTTCCCCCTTAATTGCTCCGGTTTGGGGAATGGTCCGAAGTCGGTCTTCACCATCTTCGCAGTGATCATCTCTTCTAAGATCTCATGAGCTTTATTCGCATCATAAGTGTAACTTGCGAATTCAGGTTTGGTGAAGACCACCGACTTGAGTTTCATTGGCTCTTTACACAGCTTCAGCTGCTTTAGCGTTGACGCCTTTTTCCCAGTGAGCTCAAGCGCTGCTACCTCGTCCTCTTCGGACTCCTCAGCTTCTACCAGTCCGGATTCCTCACACCTATAGTAAGGATCAAAGGAACCTGAGTAGTGGTTCACTGCTGCCACAGTCCTCCGTTTCCCCGGAATGTATGTCCCTTTGGAGGAGTTCTTCACAGCGTCCATTTCTCTAAGCAAATGCTCAAAGCTTCCTACTTCTGTGATCAGTTCCCCCATAGAATTGAACATGCTTCCATGCTGCTTCTTGCGTTGGCGAGGCTCTAAGCCTTTGATTGCCAACTTTACCAGCTCTTTCTCCGGAAGAATCACGTTCAGCTTCCCTTTTTGGATCTGGAAACGCTGAAGGTATGCAACAGCGGATTCAATTGGCTGCTGAGCCATCCGAGTAAGTGAAGCCAGATCTACTTCCGGCTCGATAGTCCCGAAGGTTTCTTTAAACAACTTTTCCATCGCGGGCCAACTCGCGACAGATCCTGGTTGTAGCTTAGTGAACCAGGTGAAGGCAGACCCTGACAAAGAAGTGGCGAAGATATTACACTTCAGGTTGTCATCGTTCTGGTACTGGCCACACTGTACTCGAAACCTGACCAAATGGGCCGCGGCACTTTCGACTTCCTCTCCCGAGAAAGTAGAGAACGTGATGTTCTTATATCCCCTAAGATAAGGTGAGTTCATAATGTGCGGTGGGAAAGGCCCGTGATAGGCCTCCTCCAAGTTAGGCCTCTGGTTCGCGGCCCTAATCATCTCCTCTACCTCTTCTCGTCGCACATAACCTGGGCCAGGAGGAGGAGGTGCAGCCACTCTCTGATGGGCCGTTTGCACATGAGGCACCGCGTGGCTAGTAGTTGCTGTTCCATCTTCCAGGCGAACGACCCGGGGAATACTGGGCTGTTGAAGAGTAATCGCTGTTGCGGACACATCCTTGGCCAAAGCAGTGATTTTGATTGGAGTGCCCGTCTTATCAATCCCATAATAATTCCCTGGGAGCTCTTGGTAGACATTCTCTGCCCCATCACTATCATACTGAGCAAAAACAACAGGATCAGCCAGGGTACCGTCACCGAATTTTAGAGTTTTGCTCTTTTGCCCAGTCGATGGTGTTGCTTTGTCTTTGCCACCAATCAACAACGCTTTGTCCTTGGTTTTGGTAGACATTGCGGTGGCAGCTGCAGAGGGTGTGACAATACTGCTGCTAGCCTTCTCGCGGGCATTAGGCGGAATGTACTTCCCGGATGCAGAGAGTTGGCCAAGGGAACCGAGGATGGCGTTGGGATCTCCCAATGCTTTATTCAGAACCTCCTTGGCATGTCCCAATTCGGCTTGCTGCATGGCAACTTGGGTTGCGAGATTGGACCCCTCTTTGCGCACTGCCGCGATGTCAGCTGCAGTACCTTTGCTTTGTGTGTTAAAGGTGTTAACAGCACTCAGAAGCTCCTTATATTGCGTGAGATTTGTGTCAGCAATCTTATCTGCGTGAATCCTGGCTTCATTGGCAAGATTTTGTGCATGCTCCTCAGCCTTCTGGGCATTCTCGTTCATTCGTCGATCGAAATCGCGAAGCCGCTGCTCAGTCCTCGCAATCGACGTGGCCAGGTGCCTCCTATAGTTGTCGCTGTTGACCGTAAGGATGCGGAGTCGTTCATCGATGCTAGCATCCTCTGGGATGACGAGGGGGGTGAACTCATCGCTCTCAATTGATTCGCTAACCGCAGCAACTACTGTGGTAACGGGGACATTGGCCACCTTGCTAGTAACAGAATTCTTGTCCTCAGTAGCGGCCGGCTGACTTCCTCCCTGCTCAGTTGACATGTCTGGTGATTGCAAGTTGAGAGAAAATCTTTGAGTTACTTGTTCTTCAGAAAGACCACGACAGTCTACACGAGAGTGCGGGCTGTAACTGGAGGTCTTGTGTTTTAGGCAGTTGACGTAAACCCTTTGGTAAGGGTTATCGTCTGACTTCCCAATGGTGAATATCTGGCCGTATGCTGTATCTGATGTCCCACTGGGCGTGCCAAAATGTTTGGCTCCAGTTTTGCTGCTGCTGGTCAACAGTCTCTTTTATGCGCGGGCGTGCCAGCACCGTTCGGGTGCGGTCGTCGGGGGTGTCCCTTGACCTGACTTCTATCAAGCGATTGTAGACGAGGAGAGCACCAACCTCGTCGTGGGATTCTTTATGCCTCGTGGCGAGGACTTTTGCTGAGCTTCTTGAAAATCACAATCGATACTCGATGTTGTAGATCGAGCAGAGCGAGAACCACTGGGAAGTAGAGAGAACTTGCTAAAGCGTGACTTTAGCTTGGCTGGGTTGCTAGGGCGTTACCCTTGCTTGGCTGGTTCTGTAACCGTTGTGGTCGCGGCACTACCGTCGGCTCCCGAGGAGACTAGGACCGAAGCACGTTGACAGAGGGTTTGGTGACACTGAAAGTCGGCTTCTGAGAAGACTAGGACTAGGAGTGTGATCACC